>NW_009600088.1:67199-127868 GCF_000690535.1 Cariama cristata
AGGAATGGGGCAGTCTAAACCTTTTTGTTGCACTGAGAATAATTAAACATCCTGTCACTGAGCAGTATACTTTTTTGTGGGAGATCTTGACATTTGGAATTCTTAGCTTGTGTTGCATTAAAATAGGATAATCTTCTTCTCTTAGGCCAAATGAAATTTAGGCACATTTAATGTCCATGTTTGCCCAGCCTGGCTTCTCTTTTAATAAAAGAAAATAAAAAATTGTTGGCTGCAAGGGTCTGGTGGGTTGCCATCCCTGTCAGTATCAGGTGAGGCTGAGCAGGATTTCAGTCAAGAGGAAAAACAAAAGCCCAAGGGCGAAGAAATCTGTGTAGCTGTGTTTTATTTAAAAGCTGGAGATTAGCTCTGCTTGTTCTTTCACAGTCTCTCTTCCCCTACCCTCTAAAACAAACAAAACCTAAAATCCTTAAGGGGTACTTCAAGCATAAATCTCCTTCTCTCCTTTTTGTGAAAGTTGGCTAGTGTAGTATGGACAGAGGCTGGGAGAGGATTGTTGCCAGGGAAGCATCACTTCCCTGTATGATCCCCTCTTGAGCGGATTAAACTGTAGTGATGTGGAAGTCCTGGTGACCACATAGGAACTGGGAGTTTGTACTGCATTTATACAAAAAGGTTGGCCTGAAGGAATCAAGTCTACCTTTTAAGTGGTGACATCTTGTAAGCCCTTATTGACCTTTGAAGCTGAATATCCAGATTTATTGACCTTAGAATGTTCTTTTTTGTGGAATCAAAGTCAAGATTTGTGCACATTCCTTCTGAATGAAAACAGAAGTCAAGGAAGTGTTAACTTATTAATTGGCTGCCTGCCTCATTCATGTTAGTATCAGTAGATCCTGGCCTTGACTGTAATGACAAAATTACAGGACTAAGTCTCTAAATTTAGAGCTTTGAAGGGTGGTGTGTTGATTGTAAAATTGGTTTCAGAGACAGCCGGTCATTGCACACTAGGGTAGATGCTGTTCCCAGGGGAGGGTAAGACTCTTGTTTGGATTTCAAGTTGCCATTGGAGCGTATGTTCAACAGGTTGGTCTTCTGGGATCAAGCAGACAAGGATTATGGAATTATCATGCATCAGGTGATGTAGCAGCATTTGAGTGCTTCTGTGGAAGAAAAGGTCCTGCTCCTATGTAAGCCCTTATGTTGGGTACAGTATAGGCTACACAGTGGTTTTCTGGGTAATTGAGAAGAATGAGGTGGAGCATTTTTTTTCTCTCACACATCCTTTTTATTTCTGTGCAAGAGGAGCTGCAGAAAAATGTCATTAATGCAATGAAAGAGACTATTGGTGGTTCTACACTGTATGATGTAATCTCAGTGTTTCTTCCCTACTCATCACATATACCAATGACCATTGCACTCCCCTTGAAGCTAGAGCTATGGGTGGCCTTCAGGAAAAGGTGATATTGCTCTCTGACCAATCATTCAATGGTGATAAGGAGCAATGTGTACTGAACCCTTTTTCCCTATCCTGAATAGCAAAGCACCTTATACTTGCACTAGTGTGAGCTTAGCCTCGAAGCAACCCAGCTTTAACTCTGGGCTTTGCTGGCTTTTGTGTTCATGCTTAGGTTATTATTACTTCTACTCTGCAGAACATGTTTTTGTGAGCTTTTTGTTTGTATTTTCAAAGCGGTAAAGATGTAGACATTGCCTCAATCTAAAGAAAACTGCTTTGAAAAGACAGGAGTATTAAGGTGGTGAAGTTAAGCATTTAAAACTTCAGAATATAATAAAAAAGAAGAGTATCTTAATTAGCTCTCCATTGTGAGATACGTTCTGATACCAGGTCCAATTACGTCATTGCATTCCCCACGCTGACACGCCCAAGGAAAACATTGCTGGTTTTAGGTGATGCTTCGTAACTGACCTATTGTCCTGTACTGTTTTCTCCTCAGTGAGTAATCAACTCCTTTATTTTTTGCACTTCACTGGAGTCCCGCTGTAAACGCGAGATTAATTATTTGTGCAATTTAAGGTAGGAAAAAATCCTATTAAGAAAAGAAAAATAGTTCTGGTGGATGGGGTCTGTTTGACCATAGCATAGGTATCTTTACTTCTACAGAACCTCTACTGCTTGGGAAGGGAAAAAAACAACCAACCACCCAGAACCAAACAAAACCCCACCCCACCTGGTGATCGCTTACATACTTTTTTTTTCTCTTTATATTAGCTTCCAATCTCTATCGAGCTCCCCCTTCACTTTAACTAGTTTCTGCTAATGCTCTTACCTCTCTCCTGTTTGCTTCTGTTCTTTATTCCAGTCTGCTACTGCTGTTGTCCCCCTTACCCATCTTTCTTAGTCTCTGAAATTTAATGCCAGTAACAGGCTTATTTTGCCCTCAGCTATTTCTGCCAGCAATTTCAGGCTGCTACAGGGGAGTGGAAGGTAGAGAGGATTTGTTTCTGACCTGTGGATGCTTCACTGTTGTTATGTTGTGAGCTCTTGAAAAGAAGGGCTGAAGAGAAAATCCAGTCTAGCTCTGTGCTCGAGGCTGCCCTCTATGGATGGAGGCTGTTGAGAATTTAGCTGCCAAAATTGTCTTTTCCAAGTGCCTGCTAATTAACAGTTTCCTTTTTTTGTCTCCGAGAGCAGCAATCGCTCTACTAGTATCCTAAAGTTAAGTTTCAAATCCCTCTTGCAAAATAGAAAGATGCTATAGTTAGAATTTGTTAATCTTAAGTTGAGGATAAAATGTGGATCTGATAGTGTGGGGAGAGCTTGGGAGAGGACTGTGGGTTTTTACAAGTATTTTGAAACTGAACAGTTGTTATTTCAGTTGGCAGTGACATTGGTAGTCAGCTGTCCAAAGTACTCACAATGGTAAGCCCCCGAAGAATTATTTTTTTTTTTTTTAAAAAAAAAAATCTGTAAAGATTGTTTCTTTTCTTAGATAAACTCAGGTCGTATATATAAGATTCTCCTAAGCCACAAGAGCTAGATACATAAATTTAAACAAACTAAGATTTGCACTGAGTTGCATGTTTTTAAGATCTGGGATTTCAAAAGAAGTGCACTTATCTTGAGATTTGTGGTAAAACTGAGAGCTGGTAGTGCTGCTGTGTATTATAACCTTGCTTCTGTGTAGGGTCTCTTGTGGTCATAAGTCTTTCCAGTTAATCCAGGCTTTGTTATTTTGGGGGAATGTAGTTATTGTGGAAAGTTGCATTCCCTGGGAGAAAAGAAGCATCTTGCATGTTTAAAGCTGCTACTGTGCTGAATTTTGAATAATTACAGCAGCAACTGAAGCCTATTGCACAGTCCAGATCAGGACATGTCTGTATTGATGTAGCTGAGCAGGCTCCTGTGTTCTGAGCTCATATTTGCCGTCACGTCACCAATAACTTATACAGTGACCTTTTCCAAATTATCTAATACCTTTCGACTTCATACTGCTGTTGTGTGAACTGCCCCTGTCAGGCTGTCATGAGCCTTGCCTAACATGCTTAGGAAATCCTTTGTTAAATGGAGTTCTTTTACTGAAGGTTACCTTTTTGAAGAAAAAAGGGACGGGGGCAAAGAACCGTGTCGGTGGGTGGCAAAATTAAATAATCATAATGAGGAAATGAATAAGCTTATTTCTCCTATAAAATTAATCCTACCCTATTTTGTATATGTGATAGTTGCAAAGTTCCATAAACATACAACTGCAGAACAGAACTATACTCAAGTTTTAAAATTTTTGCTGCATTGTCTTTTTGGATATTTTTCACTTTAAGTGGAGATGCCTCGCTGCAGTCACTACAGACCAAATATCCTGTTCCTTACAGGTCAAATTCTGCATTTAATTTTGACTTCACTGGGTTTATGCTGCTGAAACTGCAAACAATTTGGATTAGAACATGGCATGGAACAACATGATTGCTCTTAAATTTCATGAAATACTACAGAAGTCTAGCATGCTACACATCCTGCACACAGGAGCAGGATGCATGTGCTACCTTCTGTTTGTAAAAAACCAAAAAAGTTGTCCTTTTTAGGTGTTTCATTTTGCAAATTCAATACACTCTTCTTGTAATTTCGAGTGCGAAAATGTTTCTTTTTTTTCCTTGAGAAAGAATATAGCTAACAGTGGTTTTTTATTATGTGTCCATACAGTTTGGCTGAGCAACCTTAGAGCACCGAAAAAATAATAATCCTGTAATACCTTACATCTCCTAGAGCAAATGGGAATATCTTTTTTTTTATTTAATTCTCATCTAGTTCAACATAAGAACCCTTACACTTTCCTCTAGTCGTTTGGGATGCTTCAGTGTGTGCCTGAATGCACTGAAGGGACCAAGTACGGTTTCTTCTGAAGAATAAGAAATACATATGTCTGACAAAAATTTGTATCAGTTCACTGCTGCTCAGTTAAGCATTGTCCTTCTGGAAAGGAAAGGCCCTTTTTCTTGCTAAGGACTTAGTTGAAGTCAGTACAGCTAAATATGAGGAATTCAGAGGATCCCTGTGGATTCAGTTACTGGACAGAACTGCCAAAACATGGTACTTTTTAAAGTTATCATTAAATGCTCCAAAAAATGTTCTGGGGACTTGCATGTTTTGTAATTTCTTCTTTACTACTATACATGTTTAAAGTGGAATTTTATTTTGAGGAGTTACTTGTTTTGGTGAGAGATGTACTCTGTAAATCACATACTCTGTGTGCAGGTGGAGCATGGGGTTTCAGGGCAAACTGTTCACGAGGAGCTCACTCTGTCTTACTTCTAGTGGGCAGCTTTCTCCAAGAGGTCTCTTGTTTACATAGAGCAAGGATGTGGAAGCCGTGAGATCTAGATCGTGTTCCCAGGTCTGTAGTTTATTTATACAATACCAAAGAAGGAATTATTTCCTTCATCTTTATTTCTGCTTTCTTATGTGCAAAATAGGATGCTACTATCTTTGGATGTACAGTATTTGGATGGAAAACACTTATGTTCCAAGCCTTTATGTAATTTAACTTTGATCTTATTAAATGTCTTCACAAGGGTAGCTCATGCATTCAGATT
Organism: Cariama cristata; assembly: GCF_000690535.1. Taxonomy (NCBI): domain Eukaryota; kingdom Metazoa; phylum Chordata; class Aves; order Cariamiformes; family Cariamidae; genus Cariama; species Cariama cristata. The sequence goes on from NW_009600088.1 coordinate 72,207, forward strand.
GCCCTCTTGCAGTGAAATTTCTTTCCCTTTCTGTAAACTGTTTGTGCTTATTTGCTTGATTTTGATCGTTCATCCCTTGGGCCTTTCACCTTCCCTTTCCACCAGTGTTTGTTCTGGTATCTTTTTGAAGTCTGGGTAAAAACATACACCATGGGGGCTTCCTGGAGGCATAGAGCTTTGTGGTTTGCAAATTGTAGACTATTTGAAGTATTGACTCGCAACGGTGCCCGGTGCTTAGTGGGTGAGAACTGTCGTTAACCTTGGGAGGCTGATCTATGTTTGGAGTTTGGGGACCAAAAAAATAGTTGTTCTTAATAGTATGCATTGATTTCAAGGAAGTCTGTGTAAAGCAGTCTTTGGTTTGTGTTTTCACAAAGGGATTTCGGTGTTTAATAAAGAATAGGAAATAACTGGAGCTTCAATAGACCTGTTTTGATTGGGGGAGTCTGCTGCAACATGATTTTGTAGAATATTGTACATAAGCAACAAAAGCATTTCCTGCCTGTAACTACAGTATTATAGCATTAAAAAAAGATGCAGAAAATGCTTTAAAAGTACTTAACACTTGGAATAAAAGTTATAGGTAAAGTAGAAAAAAAAATCATCCTGCTTAGAAAAATCTTTTGTCTAGTATCTGATGTTGTAACTTCAGTCATAAGAATTGTATATTGCACTTTTGTGCTGTGGGTTTTATCATAATAGTGTTTTAAACCTCTGAACCCTCAATTCCCCCCTCCCCCCGACTATTCCAGATTAGTAAATCAAGACAATTTGCTAATTCAGAGAACCTATTCTTCCCTGTTACAACTGATGAGCTACCCAGTTTCATTTTTCTGATGTCTTACCCTAATCTCTCTCTACTCTCCCCTCCCCACTCAGTTTAGCCACTTACCTTTTCTTACTCCCACAGCCCCTTCCTCTGCCAACTGTCCTTGCCCACACAACCCTCAGCAGCCTCAGCTGCTTTTTGTTTTTTATAAAGTAAATATATTAACTGCAGAACCCTGAAGCAAGAAAATGGACCTGTGCCATCCCTTCAATTACTTTGTTGTTTCATCCTAAACTGTCTCTTTGTATATAAATGGAGAACATTGTTTGTATGGTACAGCCTTTTGCTGTGCACCTGAGGTTTTTTAATTCGGTCCATGATTTTGCTGCCAGGTACGTATTTACTTCTGAATGCATTTGTTTACCTTCTCAGTTTTCTGTCTGTGAAAGAACAACAACATTCCCTCTTTTTAATTTGACTCATTAACATATGGACGTGTTAGGCAAGTGACTGTTTGCCTACATGTTCCTAAAGTATCAGCTTATCAGGATTGGTATTATAATATGAATACAACATGAAGAATATACATTTGTTTTCTTTATGATTGCAATGAATTATCTTTTTTCAAGCTAGCACAATGGTAACATGGGCTGTGTGAAGCAGCATGTGCCAGGTAACACTACAGGCATGAGAGAAAGAAGACATTTTCAAAGACTGAAAATGTGCTAAGTAATGCAAGTTCCAAAAAGGAGCAGGCTGTATATCATGAACCGAGGATTTTCTTTTCATGGCTCATTACAATTCACTGTTCTCACAAGTACCTCCTCAGAAGATGTATGAAGATTATAGTCCCTCTGGAGTTCATGTGGAAATTGATGCCTCGTTCTCCAATCCCTGACTTTTACCTAGTTTTTCTTCATATTTTTCTTGCAATGATCTTAAGTAGTTTGAGGACATAATGTAACTGGGTTTAGTTGTGTTTTTTATTTTTCTGTCTTGAAATTGTGCACATTCAGAGCAATATTGACTTATTCAGTGAATTATCAGCATTTTTATTTTTTGACTTTAAGTGAAATTTAAGCTTGGGTTTAGTGACTGAGACTGTCTTGAGTTGCTCTTTCTTTTGAAAGAAGTTGCATATTCTAAGAACCCTCTTCCATTGACTACATTATATGAAGGCCAAATACAAATTAAAGTTTTTGGAGAAAATTCTAAAATAAGTATATCTTCTATTATTTGCCAATTTATTCTTAGAAAAATCAAATTAATTTCTCACATCTGTGTAAATAGAACTTAACTATTTCTGTCCAGTTGATCATTGTGCATTTCACTAGTGTTTACTGTTAAATATATGATTAGGTTTCAGAGTAATTATATGCTGAAGCAAAAGCAAGAGTGGTTCTCATTTAGAACTTGTTTCTAGTAGGCACAGGGGGAAAATAAAATCAATTTTATTTGGCATTTTGAAAAAATTATAGGTGAATAACAACACATTTTAAATGTCTTTATTAAAACTTAAAATCTTGCAGAAATAATACTGATACTTGTAAGGAGACTGTGCTGTAGAGTTTTGCAGATGAGTTTGGTTGGGTAACCTTGCTTTCTCTAATTTTCATAAAGGATGGATTTGTAATATATACAAATGGTTGCTTTTACAGGATTTCTCTCTCTCCTTAACCATCCTAAACATGAGGGGAAGGGTCTGTGTTATTCAGAATCTGAAGTTTCCTGGTTTTGCTTGCTGATGGTTGGGAATCTCCTGTTGAACCTGTTGATTCTGTCTATACTTAAAGCTTTTACTCTTATATTAGATGTGGTTTTGATTTCAGGACATGCATACATATGGATTGCACATATAATAAGTGGAAGCATGTTACGGATTCCCTGCTACTTTCATTGAACCAGGTAGTTAGAATTGGTTTGGGATGGAAAAGGAGGAAAAGACCAGCTGTAAGCAAATTGATGGAGAGTATTTCAGTCCACCCCTGCTGATTATTTCTAATTGAAGCTGTCTGAGCCAGTCTTAATACAATTTAGATATTGCCAGCCAGAAGGATTTTATTTATGAAATGGGGCCTGTTGGAACTTCCTCCGACCCCAGAGAAGCTGTGAATGGGAGAGAGCTGATCAAGCAGGCATGCCTGGCTAGCGTATGCATTTCTTTAATAAGGCAGGGATTGATGTCTTTTGCAGTTCAGGGGTTAGGTAAACAGCAGTCCCTCGGTTCAAGGCTCTCCGTGTTCAGTTGTTTGTTTATACGGATCTCAGAAGGTTAGGTTAGCCTTCTTGACATCCCAGGGGAGCTTTCCTGACCATGGTATAACCTCATCTGCTCCAGAGTTGCTCAGGAGATGTCACATTCCTTTTTAGGAAGTGTACTGTCTGAGCGGAATGCCGGCAGTTCATACCTAGTCTTTAGGAAGGGTGGGTGTAATCAGAGTGGTTGGAACACTGAGTCTGTCTTCAGTAACTCATAAATAATTTGCACATGTAGTGTATGTAACTACTGTGCTTCCATTCTCAGGCTTGATATTTGCACACAAAGTTGACTAGAACATATAGCTTAGGCTCTTACTGAATTGCAGTTTTGAAAAGTTAGTGACATACGTGACTAATTTCATGAGAACTATGAGGTTAAGTCTTACTAATTTGTGCTTCTATTGACTTGGCAGTGGTAGTCCATTAAATTGAATAGGATAAACCCTGAATAAATAAGAAGCCTTGTTAGTAATTTTTATTAGCGATGGTTATGTGTTGAACAATATGGTGAGTTAGAGGATGTGTCTCATGAGGTTCATTTCTATGGCTATCATATCCCAGTCTTCCTCTTCCACAGAGGCTGGTGATGGTTACATGAAAAGTGAGAAGGAGATGGTACAAATTCACCTGGGTCTTGTTGCAATATAGTTCTGATGAGTGGAGTTGTTCTGGAATTTGAGGATGACTTTGCTCAGGACTGGAAATGTTCTTTATCACGTGTGTGACTGGGTGCTTTTAAAACGTGACATGTTATGAAGTTGGCTTAAATCCCAGAATTTGTTCAATTGGTTTTCACTGATTTGATGTCTGGCAATTCGTACTTCATTTTTCTGCAGCACCTCCAGTCTGTAGCCATGCAGACCCAAACAGACATTAATAAACTAGCCGCGTATCTACATCATGGCTTGTGAAATATACTTGCATACAGATGGGGAAACTGCGGCACAAATGTGGACTCTGAATTGCCACTGGATGTTTCTGGGAGAGCTAAGTTCTATATACTGACCCCTCCTGTCTTGTAGCCCCCAGCATCATGCTGCTTGACCTGCAAGGTCATAATTTTCTTACGATAGGTTTGTGCCAGCCCTAGAAATTTTCAGGAAGCCTGGACTTTGGTGGTCTCAAATAGGACAGTGGTATTCAAGTATCCTGACCTGTTAAAAAAAAAAATAAAAAAATCCATATGGGTGGCATCCCAGCTGAAAGGTGAGGTGCTCAGAGTGGGAGTGGGAGGCCATTTCCATGCTGACTGAGGCTTCAAAGTGCCAAAATACGAACATCTTGTCACTTTTAAATAATGTGTGGGGTCTGCCTTAAATGTTGGGTTTCGTATTTAATCAGTATTAATATGATAACAGGAATGTGACAACTGAAGCGAACACAAAGAGATTATCTTCTTAGCCAAATGCATCCATTAGCTAGGAAATATAGGTTTCTATTAAGTGAAGCAGACAGATGGGCTATTGGAGGTGACTGAGAACAGGAGGGGGAGGGGGCGAAGAGGTGAAAGTTGAGGTTTAGAAAATCTCTATAAAAATAAAAACAAACCATCCATCTTGATGGTTGGCGTTTTACCCTCCCGTTGCACTTTAGGGATGGTGCTCCGATTCCTATCGAGAACATTATGCTGAAACTTAATCTAACAGAGCACTTACTCCTGCCAAACTCTGGCTCAGCAACTGCTCCGCTCCCCCCGAAAGAAGTGGCCAACAAGGCTTCAAATACAGGACAGTGCTGTGCCACCTTCAGGAAAACTGCTGCTTTGAGATCACAGGGCAAGGCAGATTGGATCTTGTCCCTCTAGTGTTTATTTGGGGGAGGGGGTGTGTGTGTGTGTTTGTTTTGTGGTTTGTTTTGTTTTTTGCTTTTTGCTAGAGAAGTGTGTTGGGGAAACAAAATCATGTTACAGCATTTCAGAGCAGTTGTAAAGTAAATTGTTCATCTATATATGTGTATGTATACGAATCCCTGTGTAATAACTGTTGCAACAATGTTTATAGCCAATGTTTGAAACAAAAGTTATAATAGCATAAATAATTTTAGATAATGCAGATAACAAGAAAATAAGATAATTAAAAGAATTTTACAAGATGGACAGTTCACTAAGATGGAGTAACACAATACATTAAAAAAAAAAATAATCTGTAACAGTGCGAACAGGACACTGGTGACAGGAAACATCTGTCTTGCCAACCATCCCTGGACTGGCCACAGCCTCACATCTCCACTGCCGGCCTGGGGAGCCACGTGTGCTCCACTGCCTGGGGAAGTGTCAGACCCTCGGCCATAAGAGTGGGTGGGTCTGTTCTGCCATGAGGTTGGGGTAATTTTTTTTTGGGGGGGGTTGTGTTGGTTTTAAGTCTATATACATTTTACTTGAAAAAGAAATTAAAGGAGCCATGTAGGATGGCACTGTCTAGGAGGAGTGGAATAACTGTGAACAAATTGAAGTTCATTTTTCTGAAAGTTGTTCCTAATAAATGGACCTGATTATTGTGGAAACAATTCTGCATGTGAGTGGTGAGAGTCTGGTTGGCTGCAAACAGTTTTTTGGGTTTTTTTTTTGTTGGTTGCTGGCTCTTTATTTTCCATCCCATTTTGATTTTGCTGCCTGTGATTATTCCTCCCCCCTGGATTTTGAGGGAGGTGCCAAGCTTCCTTTGGCTGAGTTTTGTGTGGAGTTTTAGATTTGGTGATGGTGGGGAGTGGGAAATGGAAAAAATGTGTGGCAGGAGGGAGAAGCAACATCCCTTTTCTGTCTGGCGTTTCCAGGCTTCACACAGTTTCGTAAATGAATTTTATGATATTTTACTTTAAATTCACTGTCTTTGCATTACTTCAGCTTGATTTTCCTCTTAAACCTTAAGTGTTAACAAAAATGGAATGCATGGAAGTCCAAAGTGGACTTTTCTTGTCCCTTTGCACTTGGCCCACTGTCCGTCTCTGTAAGCCAGTGCCAAATTAACAGTGACTGGTTCATTTGAGGAGCATGAATGTCTGGTTCTTATGACCTCTGGATCCAAGATGCTTTTAGAAAGACAAACTTTAAAACCAGATTGGTTTTCTATTTCCTTGTGGTGTCCCTTATTTATGTATACTGATGGGGTGGTTTTTTCCCCCATTCTCCAACAGGTGGTAGCTAACAGGGAGGAGAAGATGATCTTGGAGAAAATGGGTAGAGGCAGGTGATGGCTTAGAGATGCCTGTCTCCTGTGGAAATGGAGGGAAGGCAGTGGCGGGAGAGACGGGGAAGCATGTGTGCTCTCTGGCTTCATGAGGGGATGCAGGAGGTGCGGAGCCATTTTTCAGGCTGCCCTGTCATTCCCACTTGGGAACCTGACATGTGGGCCCACTTTCTTGCATGTGTTGTTTTTTAGGAAGGAGGGAGGTGACTGAGCGGTTAGCCTCTTGACAGGGCAGTTTTAAAGCATTCATAAAACTTTTATTGGGCTGCCACCCTTACAGATAAATATTTTCTGACTTTATGGGCTTATTTTAAGGATTGAAGCTTAATAGCAGCCTTGTAGCCCTATCTGTCCCCAAAATAGCCTTTTGGCAAACTCCATCTCTGACGGCTGCCATGCTTTTCTAGGTCTTTGGAGTTTGTTCATCGCTAAATTATTACAATTTTGCCTCCTTCCAGCTTTGTATGACTAAATGGGGCCAACTGTTAGATGAGTCTTTCCCCTTCCCCCAGCCTTGCTGAGAGCTGCAAGCTGATCCAGTGTACTGTATTTGGTCATCATGAAAGGAGAAAGATTGCAGTAGTTATAAATTTATATTTCCTTTATTAAATTGGGTTTTAGACCTGTTTTATTTATGTCTTAATTATCACTCTTTTCTTCATGCTGCATGTGATTTTAAGATGGTACAGGCTTATGGCATTTCAGATACGTACTGGCGCTTCTCAGGCACTTTCTCAGCGTGCTTCCACAAATATAAAAGCTTTACAGCGTGTCTCAGCATTAAGTGGGAAAACCAGTGGGCTTGCAGCCAAGGCTGTACAAAGGAATGCTGTGTGTAGTGCTTGGAGAAAGATGGAGCTGCAGTTTGAACATCCATGCCATTTGATTTCACTGTATTGTGTCCAAAGATGTTTCATGAATTTAGCATGGGCTTTTGCTCAACACTGACCCAAGACAACGTCTGCATTTTGGCTGCTCTTGGGAGAGCTAGGTATGATCCCTATGTGTTCCAGGTCCTGAAAAGGGAATGTTTTTAGTACCTGGAACACTGCTTCATGTTACTGGCTCTTTGTATCCCAGTGCAGTTGCTGATTTTTTTTCCCTCTTTTCTTGCCAGCCACAGTCGTACTATCTAGAAGGAAAGTGTATTATTTCTTTTTCATTTGCTCAGCTTTATATTATGATACTGCTTTTAATCACTGATTTCCTGAACAGCAAAATTCTGACATACAGGATTGCACGTGGCATCCTTTGTCTCATCGCAAGTTTTTTTTGGGGGGTGAGGCTTTTTCTGTGCAGTGCACAGAGTACAGGAACCCCTTTTGCAGTATGTGAGTGTACTGGTCCCTCAGACATACTCAGAAAAGTGGATGGGGTAGGAAACAACTTAGAAGTTGGATTCTGATGTTCTTGGGAAAGACTAGACCATAGAAGTGACAAAGATAAAATTAGAGGCTTCAGGACAACAGAAGAGAGTAGAATGAACCTTAACTCCCTTAACAAGGTCACTTGATCCTAACAGATTTTAAAAACAACCAAATCCATGTGCTTTATTTTGGGTGGTGTTGACAAATCTTATATAGTCAGGGAACTCCTTTTTCCAGACCAGTCATAGTTCAGCACTACATTTGCTGGGTTGTGGGTGGTTTTTTTTGCTGAAAATAGAAATCTCTATTTTGGTACAAAACAATACCCCAAGACGTTTGTTTCTGTATTTCCATGACTTCTGTTTTTTATGTCAGCACATCTTGGGACTTTTCCTAAAAATGGAGCTGATGTAGTAACCATGGCTTCCTGGACATGTAGATCCTCGCTTCTCGTAACCATCTAATTTGTTGCTTAAATGAGTAAACTATTTACTTTTGCAGGACTGTTTTTTTCTGCAAATGTTACACTGAGAATTAAAGAAAAAAAATCATAGTGATGAAACTAATATATTCAATGCAAGAATAAATTCAAACAGCTTAGTTGCTTAAATAATTCACCACAATCTGCCCTTGTCAGTACAAGGGAAAGAAAAAGAGTTTAAGGTATGTTTTTTTGCAGAAGGCTGTTGAGCTCTGGCAATGTATGCATTATATGCACAGTTCTTGCATGGCACAAATCTGGGCAAAGCTGGGCAGTTTGAATTTTTGTACATTCATATGTGAATTTTATTGCAATATTCATGGTGTAAGTATGAGTATAATGGATGGTAACTTGTTTCCAGTCCTTTTCGGTCAGATTTTGTAGTGGTAGTTCTCCTGCTAGTGCTTGAATGTTTCACAGGCAGATGCAGTTTATTCCCTTTTACTTCAGTGAAGGAAAGTATTACCTATGTTCCAAAGAGGTGGAACAGAGATCTAGAGAGATTAAATAAGTTGCCAGCAGGTTTATGGCAGTGCAGTGAAGAGGACTCTGGAGTTTTGGGTTACTACCATAGTATAAGATGGTATAAGACTATCTCCTGGAGCTTTTGCAGTGTGTTTGATTTTTAGGTTAGTGATCAGATCAGCCAGCAGCCTGTTGTCATTGACCATTGATTTTTTTTTTTTTTAATTGCTTGTCATAGTTCAGTGTTTTGATCCATTGCAGATTAATCTTCAGAAGAAAACTGGTGGTTACCTAATTGATAAGAATTATAAAAGTCTGGTAAGGTAACTAAAAAATGTTCTTTCAGGAAATACGCCGTCTTAGATTGAGATGTTCCCTGGATGATCTACTAATTCTCCTTAATTTCTAGCACAACTAGAAATCTTGTAGTTGTAAGAACACAAAAAGACCAAGTTTTTAGCAAATAAATCTTTCAAGTTTTCCTTTTTTCACTTTCTCTTTCTGGTACCTTCTGATTGTGTTGTGACAAGACTTTCCCCATTTCAAAGCACTTGATACACATCAGTGTTCCTGCCACAGCAAGATAATGTAACTGGCAAAGTTCCACAAGCTGTTCTCCATTGCCCTTAGTGACACTAGATCTTTGGCTGTATAAGGTGAGAGTACCTTATAGAACTGGACTAAGGAAGATGTTTTGTAGACTATGTCCTTTTTTTCTGACTTTTAATGCAATGGCAGTAGCAGCTGTTGGTTCATGTCACATGCCATTTTATATTAATCCTTTTTTCAGTTAAGGTTTAAAGAAAAAAGAAAAGCTAGTGGCAAGATTTTATCCTCCTTGTGAACAATTTCAGAGAAAAATATTGGAATAGTGAATGTATGTATGGAGGAAATTCTTATAGACTCTTTCCCAGAATAACAGACAAAAGGTAGAAAATTTCTCTCACAATCTACATCATAGAAGAAATGGATACAGATAGCTATTAATTACTTTCTCAGTGTACTGTGGACCAAAAAATAGGCATAGTGAGGGTGCAGGTACAGAAATTCGTAGTAAACATTATTCTTAATTTTCTAGAAAATGTGAAGAATTTAGACAGCTGTGGTGTTTGGGTTTTTTTATACCAGCAACCTTGGAAGACCCACAGCCTAGGCAAGCTGAGAGACACTTCTGATTCTTATTTGACTTTGGAACTCTGCATCTATGTGTTCTTTTGTTGTGGTTTAAATTTCACATCAATCAAAAGTTAATGCTTTTTTAAGGGTGTAACTTACCTTCAACATGATTGTTCTTGCTGGTGTATGGATGGATCAAGCACTGTGGTTCTGATGGGAAAATGCGAACTGCAGACATGAATTCATGCTCTGGAAGCAGAAGTAGTGAAACAATGAACAAATATGGCTTTAGGGGAAAAAAAATACACTTCTCAAGTTTTGCTGTAAAATAATTAGCCTTCTGTGGTAGGCGCGGAGACCATAGAAAAAGGACAGGAGCTGCACAGTTGCCTGTGATTTGACTTAAAGTTTATGACCTTGAGTAATGTGCCTGCTCGACTGCACTTAACAAAAGCATATTTGATGAAATGTTAAACTCGTGAATTATATCTCCACGAAAAGCCTTTTTTTAAATTTGTAAAATCGGAAATAAATCAAGATCTTCAGACCTCAGTGGAGTTGTTTAAACATGAAATTAAAAGGAACAGGCTGTTTCATCAACAATGACACTTTGTAAGCTTAATAAATAGTATGTAGCTTTTCTTCAGATTAAAAAGGCCTGTGTATTTCAAGGTATTCTATAAAGAATTGTAGTATTATTAACCCCATTTTGTAAGTGATGACAGAGATGAAATAATACTGTGGACTGATAGAAGCAAAATTGCCTAGCCCTGGGTTTCTTATTTTCCAACCCAAATGTCTGTCCATTAGGGCTATAATGTAGTTGTATTACACTAAAGCTGTATTACAGTTTTGGGGCTTCTGTAAGGCAGTACTTATTCCTCTGTTTTCCTTGGTATGAGCAACAGTTATTGGTTCGATTGTATTCTCATTTCAACCATTGAATGTCTAGAGTTACTCCCAATTTATACTTACAAAACAGGTAGAATCCAGTTTACTTATGAGGGAATAAATGTGCTGTCCCTGCTACACACAGCAGCAAGCGCTGGTATCCCTTGCATAGAGCTGTCAGCTGAGAGACTTGCATGGCATTGGAGAGCCTATTCTTCTCTCCTTTATTGCTCAGTGAGTTTTGTTTTATTTGTCTGCTTTAGTAATACATTGGAATTATTTATTATTTTGTTGGGTTTTTTAAATTAGTTGGGTGCTACTGGGCTGAAACAAAAATAGGAAGTGTTTCCTTTGACTGTTCCGCTGGGTGTCATGATTAGTGTATAACAATGAAAGTGCAATTTTTGTTTTCTTGGAGGGCTTTTACCCTTATTTTTCACCTTTTAGGTGATCGGATCTGATGCTAATGCAGTGTATAAAACACTTCTGTTGAAAACTGGAAGTTTTGCTGGAAAGCTGGATAGGTTTTTAGGTCACAAGAAAGTTTGACATGCACAATGGCTCTGACGTTAACTTTTCACTTTATGTCCTTGTAACTTTTGAAGAGAGACTTGCATTTCTTGGCATTGGTCAAGTAGTCTGGTCTTCATAGACTTGCTGTCTGTAGTGTCTTTGTGCTTAGTGTTCCCCCTGGGGCACCATCTTATGTTTTAATTTGCAGTTTCAGTTGCTGATGTATGGGCTCTTCTGTTAAATAACTTTTATTTTCTCTGCCATTATGCCTACATACTTTACTTGATTTGTGTTGCATACAAAGTGTTTTCCCCCTGTTGTGTTTGGAACTGGTTTGTAATAGAGTTACTGTTGTGTAATTCTGACTGAAAGTTACAACTTTATCAACAAACACAAAGGGCTTGTTCTGTTTGAAAATTTGTGTTTTCCACTCATGATGAACTATTTATCCATTATGTGTGCTAGTTTTTATTGTTTAAATAAAACAAACCACTATTTCATACATGCTACACATTAGGAATTATTAAAGATTCACTGGTATGTAGAGCACTTACTGCTGTGAACACAAGTGAAGAGCTTCTGTAAACAATTGATTCAAGATTTCAAAATAACACAAGTGCTGAGAAAACTATTGCATTCAACTATACTGTCACATTTACGTGGATTAATGAGTTGCTGTTTGTTATCTCAGTGATAGTTACTGTCTGAATGCTCAAACCCCATCACAAATGTGCTATAAATTCATAACCTTAGATCTCTCTTTTAAATCCCAGTGAAGATGTTCTGTCGTGCATATGATGTGCTGAGGCGCATATTCGCAGTTACTGAAACTCAGCTGATAGGCACTAATTTGCTTCTGTGTCTGAGCTGTAAAATGACAAATGGTCGAAAAATATATCCTTTGTCCCAAGATCGAGGATTTTTGCCTGCGGTTGTGTAGAGTGCTTTAGAGCAATTCAAGAAAATATTCAGATGTTGACTGGAGAATATCTTAATTCCTCTGAGTTGTGACTGTTCTACCAGTCCGTGACTATACTTTTGTCACTGGTACTCATAAACTTATTGTGCTCAGAGGTTCCCAGTCTCCTCGTGCTTTCTAGTCTTCCTGCCTCTCTTACTTAAACCCTGCTTTGCTAACATTTTTTAGCTCGCTGCGTCTGTGATGAAAAACGCTATGAATGTGAAGATAATTCACTGGCTATTGAATCCATTACTTTAACATGCCCACCACAGGTACACTTGTGACATTAATCTGGTCAAGCTTGCAGATTTGGTGATTGTACTTTCTGTGAAGCATGTTGAATCTATTCTGTCTAAATAGATTGTATTACAATTAAGAAATTCTTTCATTAATCTGTCCTTCTGAAATTATGCCCCAAAATTTCAGAAGCTTACTGAATTTTGAAATGCAGACTGGCCATGTTTGGCTTGGGAAGACTGAACACTCATGTAGTGCACATCACTCCGATGTGTACTGGATAATGTGTTGGTGTTTAAAAATATGCAATATGTTCTGTGTGTAAAACCATACACATAAACACTCGCACACTGTGTATATTGTGGCTGCACATCTTCAGCTTGTGTGGTATGATGTACACACTCCTGTGCACGCCCACATACTAAACCTTTGCAGGTCAAAAAGTGAGGATAAACTTTTGAACCCAGCTGCTTCCAAATTAAGTACATGTGCAGGGACCACCAAAGCTGGGGTTACTGTATTCCAGAAAAGTGCCAGACATTGACACCCACATATTGTACTGCAGGAGACTTCTTGTTCTCCCCTTAAAGCCTGAAGGATGGTGCCTTGAAAGCACACTGTCCTCTTTGCCCTTTCCTTGTCACCAGGAAGGACAGGCAGCAGTTTGGTGACTTCTCCCTTCGTTATGGAAATGGGACTGATACAGTAATCAGGATGCTACATATGGAGCTTTTTAAATTACTGCTCTTCAGTCTTTTGTTAGCCTTCATTATTCCTGAAGATTTTTTTCAAGTCACAAAAATGACATTTTTAATATGCAGAATTAAAAAAAGGCAATATGAAGAATACGTTTTTGTCAATAAGCTTTTACTTTTTAAACCAGTTATCTTAGTTTCTGCTCTAGGTATTTTAATTGAAGATTAACTGCTGTTAAAGAGTATACAAATTTAGGTAGTATATATTTGGAGTAGTAAAATTGGACTGAATAAAAGGTGGGAATAGAACGGCCTGTCCATTATAATTTTAGATTACAGAGCACAAACTAACCTTCATTAGAAGTCAGTACAGCTGACCGAGAGGTTCTTCTCATGTTAAGGCTATTTTTTTGTTTTGTTTTTTTTGTTCCAATGAGATTCACTAAAAGTGTACCTCAGACTTGCAAGTTGAGCAGGTCTTATTTGAGTGTTTGTTTTATTTCTGCTGTCTTTTTTAATAAAAAGTTGTTAGGTCAAAGCTAATGCATGTAAATATGAAACAAAATCCTAAAAATAATTGCTATATACTTCTGACTTACTACAGAAATGATCTTGGTGAACTCCTTGCTCAATATCTTTTTGCCCAACATAGGAAATAAGACTGGTTCATTCCTGTCTGCAAAGTGATAATTTTTCTTGCACCTAGAGCGGAACTCAGGTACCATGTGGGTTGTCTTAAGTATGTGCATTTAAGACATGGAGGCTGATCTTCTTTAAGAGAGGAGGAGTTGAAGATGCTGCTTCATTCTAACCACCTGTGTGTCTCTTGGGCAAACTACCTGGTTTCCGTCCAAAGAGTTAGGCTCTTACCTTCCCCATAGTGTCCCATATTTCTTCCAAAGGATAAAAGGATAGCTGTCCTGAGGAAAATCTTGTTAAGACTTACTGTTTAAACATATTTGTAAGGGGGTACATCTGGTAGATTTTATAAAGACTCAGATTTTTCTTTTCTCTCAGAGTTTTTACTAGAGCTTGAATTTCAGCAGTGTAAGTATTCATGTAAACTTACTGTAGATTCATAGCCTTGATGACCTGCGTGTAAAACAAACGCTTTTATGACCATTTTTATGAGTTCCCTCATCATCAATATGCAGGATGAGGGAATGCTGCTGCTTCCATTTTGATCTGTGAAGGCTGAAATAGCTTGACGGAGTGGGGGTGGTGGTGGCATATTAACCTACACCGAGATGTGCTTCTTTGCTGGACTGCTTCCTTGTGCATTACCTGAGATAGCTCTGCACCATGCTGCTATCTGCAGGGCATGTAGATCTTTAAAAGGAGAATGTGAGTTAATATTTTGGTGCACTGCAGCTTCCTCCTCCGGTGTGTGCTGGTAAGGAAGGAACCTGGATAAGACAGGACGACATCAGGCTTAACTTAACATGGTGTAACAGTCTCTATGTTGCTAGCTTTGTGCAGGCAAAATGGTTATCGGCTAGGGCTGTGGCCTTTATCCATGACACTTTCACAGTCCTTCCCTTTGGGTTTTTTTTGATTGTTCTTGTTGTTTTCCCTCTTCTTGTAAGGAGGGAGGGTTTGAACCACAGATATACCATGATTCTGCTGCAAAATCAGTAACAGCTGTTGGAATTGTAAATGGCTTCTTGGTTGCCGTCACAGAACCTGCAGTTGATCAGCTCTGCCCTGAGCAGTAAGTGGAGACATCAGGACCACTGAGGCTAACTAGAGAATAAGGGCAGAGGGAATTAAAACCCCGAGGCAGGGGTCTAAATAGAGAACACAGGCACAGATGGGTATTGGAAGGGACACTGTTTCCTTTTATTGGATGTCTTTTTAGATGCTGTGAAGTGCAAAGTTGACTGGAGCGATATCGTAATGGGAGCTAGGAGGAAGATGTAGATGAGGTTTCAGAGAAGATGTCATTTGAGTGTGAATTTGTCTTATCTTTTATTCCCCCCTTTCAAAAATCCAGTATTCTAGCAAAACTCAGTGGGCAAAAGATATTTCATGCTTTGCTAAGGTCACTCACGAGTCATTTATGTTGATAGGCTAAACTATGTTCCTCTGTTGTCTTTGAGTAAGTTAGGATATCATAAACATTGATATGTTAGTACAAGGCAAATGTTTAACAATTATTTGTCAAGAAAAATAAATCTTGAGATGTGAGAACTCCTGCTCCTGAAATGGACTATACTAGAACCCAAACTTAATGAAATTAACAGTCCTCACACAAGATGCTGCCTTTGTGGTTTTGGTAATGAGGCTAATTTATTTTAAACTTGTTTGTGTGTTTTGGCTGGTCATATTACATCTTCTGTAATCTAATTTTCCTCTCCTTCAATGCTGCCGTTTTACTGCGCTCCTTAGAAGCACTTAATTTATTTGTGGGGGTTGGATTTTTGCAAGTCAAAGTGAGTTGGTGTGTTGGAAATGTACAGTGACTCTTCAATCCAGGTCATCAGCGCACAGAGCTGGGTTGGCTGTCGTAACACCCTGAGATACTAGTTGTGAACCTTTCCCCCCTCACTGCTGGATTTGGACCCAAACACTCAAACAGATTGGCATTGGTAGTGGGAGTCCTGTAAGTTAGGTTGCTGTAATTTGTTCTCTTCCAGGCAGCGGCTTGGCATCAGGACACTTCTTAATTTCTGCATCTGAGACTTGCAAATTGGCTACATCTTAATGCTAAACACTATCAGCACCTGGAAATTTCAGAAAGATGAAGAGAGTCTTTTTGGGGTATGGCTCAGGAAAGCTAATCTTCAGCCTTAAATACAATCTGCTTCCCATGGACTTGGACAGAGGCTGTACCTGCATTTTCCAATGTTTTACTTGACTAGGTTTTAGAACAGTCTGTGCCCCAGGAAAAGTGCAATGAGGAAGGAAACCCGGCCCTTGGGTACTTGCCTAGAAAAATGGAGGTGTTGCTATGGCATGGATAGAGGTATTAAGTTACTAATGTGTGCTAGGTCTGTGTCACTGTATCTCTGCAACTTGTGCTATCTCATTTAAAGTCTGAGTTTAGTGTGCTTGCCCCTTTTTAAACATGTCACTGTTTGACTGTGTGTGACAGTGTTGCTGTTTATTTGGAGCCCAAGTACTGTCAAGTAATTATTAGAAAAGATTAAGTTTGGATTCAAAGGTTTATTTCTGGTCTTTGTGATTACTGAGAAAAAGCGTGAAAACATTGAACTGAAAGTCTTGATATTGAGAACGGGAATTTAAGTAAGTTATGCTTTTAAAAATAATGCTTATATTCATTTTAAGTGTTTTTATTTGGAGAGTGGGCTGATGACTTTGCATTTTTGAAGTTAATGATATTGAAGTAGCTTGCAGGAAGACTCCCATTCTGCAAATCTTTGCCCTCTTTCCCAATTTCCAAAATCACTGGCTGATTTATTTCTATAAGAACATTTTAAAATAGTAGTAGTTAAATAATACAAAGAGAATCAGTTAAGGCTCAATAGTGTTCGACCAGCATGTGCTGAATGGGTAAAAGCATAGTGTCTTAATTAAAAGAAATGCAGGAAACTTAGTTATTGCAAAGTATTTTTTCACTACTAGAGGATTTGTGGGTGACTAAGAAATGTATAGACTTGAGGTTTTTATTTTTTAAATAAAAACCAGACACATCTTCATCCTTTGCTGGCTTGTTGACTCAATTTACTTGGATGGAATTTTTCAACATTTAAAACAAATTAAAATTCATGAATCATTTCTGCTTAAAGGCACAAGCTTTCATGATAAAACAGTTAACGCTTCTAACTGGTTACATACATAAATACTGTTTTGGATATATATATTTTGTACTTGCCTCCCTTGAAAAAATGCAGATGAAAGTTTTAATAGGTGGGATACAGTAGGTGTTACCTGTTATAAGGTAATTATTATGCTTGAATAACTATCCATTTTAGCATTGCTTTGTCTCTCTGTACTGTTTCCTGCAAAAGTAACAATTAGTTTGCAGGACAGATGTGAAGAAAACATGATACCATGGCAGAGGGCGACAGCGTGGTTTGTAAAGCTGTTTCGTGCCGCCTTTGGCACAGTCTGCAGTTTCTTGGTACTTGTTGTGAGGTTTTTTCAGTTTTGCTGTAGTGATCCGTATATGTTCTTAAACTCGTAGATTTTGATGCTTCTGCACTTGTCTGGTGTGACGCTGTTGAGGAGGGGGAGGTGTCATTTCACCCAGGGTGCATGTGTATTAGATTAAGATCAGCATTGTTTTACTCTATGGTAAATGCAGCGTGTGATTTATTTTTATTTTTTTTTTAATTGTTTTAATTATTGTGGGCAGTTGATTGCTGGTACAGCTAAGCGAGCTTTTTCACAAGCATTTTGTAAGTGTGGCAGGCTTTATCCTGAGGTTTCAATTTGAGCTTTCCTGGAATTTGCTTAAAAATGTGACTCAGGGAAGGTAGGTGAGCAGTCAGTGGATATCAACAAAAAAAATGATCATTCCAGATGAAAATGTACGTTCTTTTTCAAGTACGTAATTTCAAGGATATTTCAAATGATTTGATCGGATTCGTTTAGGAAGCTCATTTCTCCACTGCTGCAATACCCATGCACCCAGCCACTGTAGCACAGCTCTAGGCACTGTGTTGGTGTTGATAGAAGTGCCAGCTGTGGCTTGCTTGTTTCTTCTCTGGACTTCCTTTGCAGAGGAAAAGGGGGAGCAAGGTGAGGTGTTTGTAGCTATACATGTGCACGTGCACATGTATTGCTGAGAACTAAAGAAGTTGCATTGGAACATAAAATTGTTAAGTTAAAAAAAGTAAAATAGTAGACAAATTGGGAAGCAAAGCAAGAATATGCTCTTTTGCATGTTCCTGGCTAAGTCTGAATTATAACATAATAGACTTGCACTGAAAGCTGTGTTCATTTTTTGCAGAAGAGATTTTTAAGAACACTGGAATTGTTGGGAGTGAGTTTTGTTACATGGACCAGAAGCATTTGAAGCTTTACCAGACTGAGCATCCTGTAACTATAACTGGAAAACATACAGTGCCTGCAAAACCAAACCCATCCAGTCTTGTCCCTTGGGTGGCCTCTTCTGTACTTTTTATTACATGACCTTTGCTTTTCTCATGCAGCCTGCCTCCCATTTGACTGAAATCCACCTGTGAATGGTGTTTCAATCTAGGAACCTCACCCGGGAACACATGCCCCTTGAAGCTGCTGCATCTGTGGGTGTTTTGCATGCTCCATTACAATCTTCACCAATTTCAGAGTGTGCTGTTGGTCTTGGCAGGCTGTGAAAAACATTGGGAGGGAAATGCACTGTAGAACTGTGAACCTGAAGAGCCATTTTAGGGAAGAAGTATGTGAATAATAAAGGAGAAAGAACTGGCAAACATTTGGATTTGTCTTGGTAGAGCAAAATTATACAAATTTCCAGTGTCCTCTTTTGTAGAAAGCCATAGAGAAGGAATTTATAGGTTATTAAAAGACCAAAAACTTCATAGTAACCCAACATTCTCATATTGTTTATTCTCTTCCACCTCCCACAACATTTTATTTCCCTTGTAATAATTAGTTTGAACTTTCATCTATTTCTGTGGATCAAGTAATTTTCATACAACTTCAGGATTTTTTTAAAATGCTTTAAATCTTTCTTCTAAATAACGTTTTTTTATAACAAAAAAAGTCATGAATACATTATAATTTCAATTTTCATGGTGTGTGAAAGATTTCTGCACTAGGTCTTTATTGTTTTTGAAGAATTCATCACCCTAGTTAAGAAGCTTAATATAAATTAAAGAAGGTATTAAGAAACATTAAGACATCAAAATGTGGAGCGTTCTTTTCCTTTCGATTGCTCCAAATGCAAACAAGTTGAATAAAATGCAATCAAAGGGCCTGTTTGGAGAACATTGAGTGGCTTTACAGCTGTGCTGTAGAGAACCTCTGGTAAGAGCATAATTCAAATAAAAAGGCCTTTCTTTCCTCCTTCTAATTCTCTTTGTTGTGGTGACAACAGAGTACAAGCCCGATAAAAATTTAATCACCTTATCTTTTTAAAGCAAATTGCATATTTGTTTACACACAATATACATAACATAAAAAAGAAAAAGCTGCTATCCAATCCCCCTCCCCCTTCTAATCGCATTAAAGGCCCTTGCCTAGAAGTTTAAAAAAAATTAAATGTTTTATTCTTTATTCTGAAGTCCCATTGTTCAGGATTGCTTTATAAAGGCAGCCCAGGGGAAGATGAATATCACCAAACTTAAACGCTGGACCAGTGCTGAGGAGCAGATGCCTGGGAAACGTCAGCAGACTTGGTCCAGCTTAACTGGCTTCTGTCGTGCCTACTCCACATCAAGAGTTGCAGGCAAGATGGGAGGATTACACACAGGCCTGCGGATCTAGCACTTTGATTTGAAGCTGCTTTGTAATGAATTGCCTTTGATTCTGTGTCAGATCTGCTAACCTGAACTTTTTCCATATTGTATGCTTTTCTGAAAGGCTGCTGTAGGAGAGATTGTATATTGGTACTATTTTTGTTGTTGTTGCCTTTTCACTAGGCTGATGAAATTTTAGTCCCTTGTGTTGAATTCAAAACAGTTTTTCAATTGTTTCTGCTCACCTTAGTGCACAGGATATGAACGTTGTTAATTTTGTTTATTTACTATTTTATAGGTACTGGGGTGCTGACAAAAATGTAATCAAAAGTATCTTCTGGCCCACTGCTGGGTGGCGCTGGGCTGAGAACTCCCTTACTGGACATACATCTAGTCCCAACAAGATATTCAACAGGTTTTAAAATTATGAAAGCTCCTATGCTTAGTGATTCCTTGACCTATTTTTATATACCTAGCTATACCTTTTCGGGCATTTTTGTGATTTTGTTCCTCTTGATTTGAGCATTTAATCAGCAAGGACCACCTCAACAATAAAACTTGTGAAAATCTGTCCTGTACAAAAGTTGTCATAAACTCTCCCAGATTTTACTCATTGTGTTGATGTCCGCATGTTTCTTTCCTTCTCTCCCTTCCGGGGAGAGTACTTCTTAGAGGTCCAGTGACAATAATTGTGATATTTTTTAAAGACACTATTCTGTCTTGGACTGTTCTGAATAGTCTTGGATATTTCACACTGGCCTGCCTGTAATTTTTCTATTGTTGAATTGTAACAAGAACCTATCTCCATTCCCAGTCTTCAACTACATTGCATGTATTTGTATTGATAATTTGATGGCCTTGTTAGTTCTACTGTTTTTTCCACAGTTGCTCCTGTTGTGCACCAGGCATTTTCCATGCATTCAGTTTTCCTTCAGGGATTTTAGAGAACATGGAGACTAAAAGCACAACATCAGTAGGAGAATTGGTTCTATCTGTAGGTACGTTGGGAGAATGAGTATAGCGCTTAGGCATGATCCCGGTGACTGCATGGACCTTAAGTGTAGCCATCAGGTGAAAATAGGGTTTATGAATAATTGCTGGTATGATATATCAGCTGGCATAATTGCAGCCTTGTTAACATACTGAAAGCACATATGTAGCCCATGCAGAAATTAATTTGAAAATCCTTTCCTTTAGGCTAATGGGGCAGCGTTGGATTTGAGGACAAAAAGGTTATCTTAGTGGTTGTCTCATAGCTCTACAACTTAATCCATTGTATTGTGTTACACTTACTTGTGTAGCCTAGACCTAACAATCATGATGCACTGGAGTCTCCCATGTAGCCTGTATTAAAGCTTGTCTCTGGCATACAGAAACAAAAAATTGTGTAGAGTTTAGGAGTCATAGTTATGTTCCAGGCATCAAAGTGTAAAGTCATTGTCTTCAGGGAGTTGCTCTGGGAGGGCTTAGCCAACAAATGATTGTGGCACACAATGTAACAGCAGCTGAAATACATGTTGGCCTATAAGATGAGGTCAGGTTTGGTACCCTCAACCTGTTCATACTGAAGTACGGCCAACTAGCCAAGAAAGTAAGATCTCGGGTAGGTCACTTCATTTCAGAGCTGTTATTTAGGTATGAAGGTTATGATGGGTTAGGCTGCATTTTGGAAAAGCCACTGTAGGAACTGCAGATGTTCTTCTGAACTATGTGTGGGCTTGTGTAGACTACTGAAATAGCGAGATGGTTGCAGACTGATAGCATGATACGCAGTAGGGATTTGTCAGGTGCAGAAACCTGCCCTGCTACATGGCTTCAGATGACAGTGGTCCATTTGTCTCTGGTGTTTGATTATTACATTTTATTTTTTGCCCTCCACCATGTGGTTATGTAATGTAAATTTGGGAAATCGAATAATACATCGTGATAATCTTGCTGAAAATTGAGAAGTAGAAAACTGCATTGAGGGTGTACTATTCATTCGCAATGTGGTATGCCAAGTGTCCTTGGTGTGGACGAGTTTAGGACTAAGAGGGGGAGAGGGAAGGGGCAGGCGAGGCATGTATGGGGAAGTATGGCATCAATAACCATTCAGCAGCCGATAGATATGGTGTGGTACTGGAGTCTGTGCTCCATTTGGCGATATGTAAAATATCAGACTGAAAATAAAGACGCTGACTTCATGCAGAGGGTATGGCAGACTAATTAAAGAGAAAAATGTGTACCGATTCAGCCTGTAAAACTCTTCCTGACCTTGAGAAAACTCCCAGAGAGCTGTGGGAAACTCCGATCTATCCCCTCTGAACTTTTTTGTGTTGTTGTTTAAATATAGTAACTGCTTTTTTAATTAAAAAGAAAAATTAGATGGCATTTCAAATTGTGTCCATGGTGCCTTGGGGACCTATTACAGTACAAATTACCCTATACTATTTAGTGAGGTCTTGTTTACTATTGTGTGAAGCGAGGGTTACCAGTGTAAGGATGTAGGACAAGAAGGGCCCTTCTTTGAAAGTCTGGCTCTGCACATGAAAGTGACGCCAGCAATTGGAAGCAATTTGTGGAATTGTTTGATTATATTAATTATGGCACTAGCAAACAGTGCTTGGGAAACAGTTTTGTTTTCTTGCATTCTTTCTTGATTGCTTGCAGCAAAAGCCAAGATACAAAATGTGCCTTTAAGGACTGCCGGAGAGTGCAGTTCAAGCCATTGTGTAGAGTTGGCACTGAGCTTGAAGGGTTGTGTCTGGCTTGATGTGAGAATTTTCCAAATACAGCTTCAGCCTGAACTTCACCTAGGTCAGCCTCTTGAATTAAAACAGCTTCTGTCTTCCTCATCAAGGAAGATTAGCTCTTTCCCTGCAAAGTAGGAGCCCATAATGAAATCCATGTTATTTCCAGTAGTACCACCTCTTATAATAATGTCTTTCAGTCTAAAAGCCTGTATAAACTTAAATTGATACACAAGACCTAATTCAGTTCACCACTGAACTGCAGCCTTCTCTGATGTGGTATGGGGCAGTTGTTCCCCAATTTATGGGAAAATACTTTGGTAGTTAAGGATTTCCAAACAGTCTATCAAGCTGAGACTGTGGGAATGACACTGCTGATGCAGGCTGGCAGTCAGGACATGGGGCAGTCTATTTCTGCTCAAAGTTGGCTGTAAGATGTTCTGGGTTTTGGGGTTTTTTTCCTTGTCTTTGTCATAAAACAATGAATTATGGATATGTTGTGTAGATCCCAAGTACCATGCTGAGGCACTAGTGTAATTCTTATTTCGAAGGAAGGAGTCTACTTTCCAGTCTTCTTGGAGGTTGATTGCTCTCCCTGGCCAACTTCATGGTGTAGTCTGATTAATATTCAGCTAGGCAAGGTGATAATAGCAGATCTTGTACTAGCCAAAAGAGAAAAATGAATCTACTCTGGAGTTTGAAACTCTAGCAGAATATTTGAGCAAGCTGACGAGAGATGTGGGAAAAGGTGGTGTGAATTCAAAATAGAATTACTGGAGAATTGTGAAGGGATTTACATAAGTAAAATTCGTTGCCTGATCTGTGGAGGTAATTGAAGCTCAAATCCTGAGCTCCTGAGTGTAGCAAGGAAACTAGTATCCCTTGTTTCTTGAGTGAATCTCTGGTCAACTATTACATTGAAATTGCCTAGGTAATCATATTATGCTCGTTATCATGGTGATGAACACCTAGGACCCGTGTAGATTGGCTCCTGTAGGAGGACTGTACTTAAATCTTTTGGCTAGAAAGATTCGTAGGTGTTGACGTACTGACCCTGATGTCAGGTAGAGAATTCCTACCTGATCCTGGGCTCTGGTTAGCTCAGAACAGTTTTCATCCCTGCTCTTTCTGAAGCACCATACGTTAATGACAGGCAGATGGGATGCCAAGTTAGATAGGACCAGCAGTCTCTAGATGACCAGTCATCCTGTCTACTAGTTGTGGTGGGGCATATCTGATATTCCTGTTACAGTGTTTTATGGGCAGAGTAACGTAGTACTTTTGTTCTTGGAAGGCTTACAAAGATGTCATTTTTCCTGATCAGCTCAGGTTTGTTGTTTGTTTGTTTTTTGCTGGGATATTAAAGGAGAAAAATGGCCACCTTAACTTGAATGAAATCAAAAGGTAGGATTTTTGATATCTTTAGCAGCGGAGAAGGGAAGCAGAGTTGCTACCTAATAGCTTAATATAAAGAGTTCAAGCAACAGTGTGTTAAAAATTTTTTATTATTCTTGGCCTTTCTGTCTGACTGTAGAGATAACTGTAACAGGAGGGGCTGGGCAAATTGATCCTCTGATTTTGGGATGCTCATGCTTTTTGTTTGAATGAGACCTACAGAATGTTAACTTTAGGGATAATTATGTGAGCTTTTCATGTTTTTAGAGCACAAATTAAGGATAACTTTTTTGTAGAAATGCTGATGTGTTTTGGGACTAGGTGTAGAACAAGTTTGTGCTTGCTAGTGTATTGTGGGACTCTGAGAGCCAACACTTGTACCACTGGTGTTTCTCTTAATTTTCACAGAAACCAGTGATAGATTTATTATTCTTGTTTTAAAGTTGATCAGAATCTGAAACTCAAGTGCTGTATTTGAACCTTGTTACCCCTCTTTGAACATTAGGTAAATATGGGGTTTTTTTTGTCTTGAATGAATATATATGTAGTTGTTGCAAGAAAAAAAAATATTAATTAGTTTATAATTGTGTTGTGCTGAAGTATTGATTCTTGAGTCCTGCAGTACTGGCAAAAAGTTTCTATTTCCTTTCAATGGTCCATCATTGCTGTAAGCAGGGGGAGAGAGCGGTCTGTGTCCACTCTCAAGTGCAGCCTTTCTGCATCAGACTGTGGCATGGATGTCTCCATCCAGGGCTCTAATTATTTCTGATTTTCAGGTCAACCAGCTTGGTTGACACTGGTTAACTCTCTGTTTGCAGGAGAGTTGATGCAGGCACACACTCCTTAACTGTGTAATTAGGGTTCAGCCTCTGAGGGTGCAATTTAAGGAAATCCTGAAATTGTGAAAACCAGCTGTTACGAATAACCCATTGTGAGTAAGGATTATCCCCAACCCTTTGCCTCTTTCAGGTTTTGCTCTTTTTCTTTCCATCCCTCAGGAAGAACAAAAAATGTCTGCCCGTTATATTAAAAGGTTACGTTTGCCTTGGATAAAAATGATTTCCGACGTCAAATGTGCTATGTTAACTTGTTCTCTGAGGTTCAATACATTTTTAGCATGTGCATTTTGACAGGAAACAAGAAATTGCAGGTGGTTGAGTCTTCTGCCTGCAATGTTCAAAGGAAGTGAATAGGATATTTTGTTTACAGAAGGGAGAAACAAAGTTCAGTTTCCCACTGAAACTGCTCACAAATTCCTGAATGGAATGGGAGGTTTGGAGATAGTATCAGCAGGTCAAGAACAGTCTAGGAACTTCTTAATATTGAGTGCAAAAAGGAATATTTTCTATTCTAGTGAGAGCTACTGGTGTAGCTTCTGTGTGCTTTTCCCTAACATGGTGGTAAGTATCCTGAGCTGGTGCTTTCCCAGCAAACCATGGCAAGCACCATTGCAGGTAACTGGTGTAATACATTTGCTGATTTTTGTATTGGTAGGATGAGCTTTTAGTTTTGACCTGCAAACCAAGTTCTGATGAATCAGGAGACTTAAAGTCTTTTAATACCATTTTTCTTTTTCCCCCGGTTATGATTTTCAGTGTTGTAAGAAAACTGCATAATCATCCATGTTACTACCTTCCTGTTCATCAGTGCTAGCGAGGATAGTTAACAGTAGACTTTTTTTACAAGTGTGCATAGAAGGGAGTTGAAGTTCAGCAAAATAAATTATTCTCTTTGACTGTGCTGAAGAGCATGCCCTGTACCTATATTATTACACCTGTTTTCAATGATGTGTTTATCAGCTGCTTAAAAATTACTCGTCTCTGACTGGGCTACAAGGAGATACTGTGTTATCTTGATTCTCATCTACAATGTGTCTAGCATTCAGTCTTTAAAATCTTCCATTCAAGCACAATGTTTCATTAGCTTTGAAGGAGGTAGGACTATTCCTAAATATTGAAGAGATCTGTGGAAATAGATATATGGAGATCAGAAAACTCAAAAATAAAGTTGGGAAAGGAAAGAGAGAGATAAAACTCCTGAAGGGCAGAATAGCGAGTGGAATTGGGAGTGAAGGAAGGAGCTGGACTTCAGGAGAATGAACAAAGACCACCCTTGGATACCTTTTCAAGGATAATAATAAAAACAGACAACAAAGATGACAGAGGATATTGATAAGGAGTGACAATATTAAGTGAAGGATGTGAAGTGGCGAGGTTATGCAAAAGGTGAAGTAGGATCCAAGCTTACAGGTAACAGCTGAAATAAAAATGTATATGGGGAAAAAGCTCAGCAGCGTTCCTTCACCCTGCTGTCGGATTAGCAAAAGGAATTAAGAGGACATATTCTATCAGCTTTCGTCCTCCTTCCAGCTGAAGTAGTAGTAGTAAAAACAAAGCAAAAATAAACCGTGCTGGTTATGGACATTTATGTGCTTTACGTGTTTGTTGTGATTTGTGTCCTGGCGTGCACTCCCCAGCAGTCTGGCCTGGAGACTGTCCCCCGGGCCTGATGCAATGACCCCCAGGTCAGCAGTGGGATGTTCATCACTGGGCTTTGCTGAGTCCGTGTTACAGGGAGGCACGATTTAATGTACAGAAAATGAAGCAGTAGAGAAACCTTAAGACTTGTGTAGATATGAGTATCTTTGGGAGGATGGGGTGGGGGATGGGTGTTGGGCTGGACAAGATTTATTTCTGATATTTATACACAAGAAGAGGTCCAAAATTCTACATGTTGAGATTTCCATATGAAGTTATTGAAATCCGTGTTTCTATGCAAATTTCTTGCAGGACTAATTGTAAAACTCAAGACTGCAATGCATTTAACTATGTAAGATACTGCAAATCACTAAGAAGCTAGCTTTTATTTGTGAAAATTGTGCAAAATATTGCACTTATCCTTTATTTTGTGCATGTGAAACTGTTTTTAGACTTGGAAAATATTTTTCCTGATGAGGTATCGCTTTTTCATATGAATTTGAAAGTTCACTTTTTTGCATTTATAAATGGCTCAGTTTGGATTCAATCCTTGAGGCCATGCTGAGACAAAGAATATTATGTTCTGTATTCTTATTTGTTAATTCTTAACAGTAGTTGAAACTAAAAGAATGAAGTGGATTAAACTATTTTACAACTAGAGTTTCGTATCTAAGCTGGGTTAGTTGATGCTACAAGTACATTTTGCATAAGACCTGTCTGGACACTTCTTGTTACAGACATGGTTATGATGGGCGGGGATGTATTTGCTAAGCTTTCAGGTATCTTATGTGCCTCTGAGGACTGCCCATTAATAATATTAATATATAGGTATTTTCCACTGTTGCATGCAAGGCATTTCTTAGAACTTTGAAGCTGAAGTCTTTAACACATGGACCTTTTCAATTTAATCCATTAGCAACGAGGCAAAATAAAGTAATTGTCCAACAGAGGAAGAAAAAAAAATCTATTAACGTTTGCTACAAATCCGAGTGGTACAGGCAGCACTTAATTAATGGAACAGATTTCTCACTATGTATTCAAGCTAACATAGCTATTGTTCAGGAGAGATTAGACCCTTAATATAAGTAAGTTAAACTAGACCTCCATCTAAAAATATCCGTCATTTCAGCTATTAAAGGTCTGATGTCTTCTTCGGTGACAGATATATTTCCCTTCATTTCCTTGGTTTTGTAAAATGTAAAGTATGCATTGTGTGTAACGCGAGAAATCCGTGGAGGTAGATGAAACCCCGATTGTGCCTCCCCGCCTGTCTCTCCCTGCCTGCCCCTTTGTGCCGCTCCCTATCACAGAGCCTCTTCAGCCCTTAGACCTCCTGGCACCAGAGCAGAAAAACAGAAAATACCGTTTGTTAGGGTATGATGCCAGCCACCTAATCTGTTTGCAGAATGAGGGCCATGGGATCTGATTAGGTAATTTAGATACCTTGTGACTATAGTAACACCTGAGCTGCCTTTGGCTGTCAGCCTGTCATTTCGCTGGTAGGAGCTACCATGTGCTTCCATTTCTTCTGTAAACTTCTTACCTGTAATACCTTATTTGAGTCCAAATAGGTGCTAAGGGCTGCAGGTGAGGTATATCTTTAATTCTCTATATGTGGAAGTTAGTGATAGCGTGGAGGAGGTGAGATTGCTCAGTTTCAAATACATCTTCCCCAGTTCAGTTCCATGTGCAGTGTATCCTTTTTTCTTGAAAATGAATTTTTTCAAACATGAGATACTCTGTTTAAACACCTAGGATGGTGTACCAGGTTTCGAATGTGTTGGGCCATCCATCCGAGTGCTCACTGATGTCACTGGCAGTTTTTGAAGCTCAGTGTATCCCAAAGTGATTATTTCATCCTCATGGCTGGCAGTTTCCCTCACTTGCTGCTGTGGGGTGAGAGGCTGACTGCCCCGGGAGGCATCGCCGCCCTGCGGGCTGCAGACAAGGGGCTGTAAGTGCCTCACTTCAGATACCCACAAGGGAAAATTCTGGCTGCAATTTTAGTGCCACATCTCCTCACTTCCTCTTTCCTTTCCGCCAATTAGCATTTTTTAGAAATTAGAGTCTCTCAAAGCCTACTAACATAAATGGAAGTGTTTTAAGATTTGTTTGCTTCAATTAATGTAAAATGTGTCTTCTTGAAAGGGTTTAGTTAAACATCTTTCTTAAACAGTAATGTGCCAGCAACAGCCATGTTAGTAATAGTGATAAGACCCAGAAAGGGAAACCAACTACAAAGCAAAATGAAATGTTTCTGTGTCCAAAAAATAAATGCTCTTCTCAGGAAAGTGAAGGAAACCCTATTCAGGGGCACTTATGATTAGGTTGGTCAAAACAGTAGCAAACATATAATATGAAATATAACCTGCAGAACTAGAGAGCGGGACTGTGTGAGGTCATTCTTTTTGCTGGTTTTATTTTCTTTTCCTCTTTTTTGGCTGTTGCTATTTTTTTTTAGCAGCACCCAAGATGTTCTCGGAGCTTTCCAAATAGGAAATAAGTTGCTTTTCATGTAATAATGAATTATTTTTCATAATGGAGATGGAGTGACTGTAAGGCTAATGATATTAATGGAATTTATATGAAAGCATCCAATTAAAAAATGGAAACAGCTGCATCAAACATGACCGCACAATGTAATAAAACCATATAGTAAATATGTGGTCTGGCCACACCGTGTTATCTAGTTTGATTAATCGAACCTTACAGGTGCAAAGATAGTAGTTATCAAACTTCTCAACCATCAAGGAAAAACAGTCTTAATTATTTTCACAATGAAATAATCATTGTTTTTTTTGTATTCTGCCATCTGAAAAGAGAAAATGGCTGCTGCCTTCACTGTGAAATACAAGACCTTGCAGAAGTATACAAAGTTGATTCTGCTTGATGCTGGACTTCTGCAGCCTTAGTATGGACTGTAATTTATTTAGCTATATACAAAACATATGGCTTGTCTCCTCTTTTGTGCTCTTGCATTTTTTTCAAAAAAGCAAGATCCCTCTGTCTCCAAAAGTCTCCCCATGGCTGCGCTGCAGGGCGTTAGGGCTGTTTTGCAACCTCTGGTTATGAAACGGTAAATGAGCAGTTTCCTGGTTTTGCTTCAACACTTCCTCGTTTCCTCCCTTCCCTTTGCCGGGCGGTGGGGATGTTGCCTGGAACAATTTGCTCCCTGACACAGCAAGATGAGAAGGTGGGCTCTGGTGCCGGGTCCCCCTGCAATCAGCTGTGCGTGCCTCTAGATGCGTCTGTGCTGGAGCAAATCACCTGTGCTTGTAGACCTCCTGTCTCCAGTAAATCATAAGCATCTCAATCTTTTTGTCAGGCTGTGATATGAGAATCCGCATCTGAATTTCAATATGAGGGAAGAGAAGCTGATTAAGTGTTTGAGATAAGGTTATGTGACACCACAGGTTAAAAATACCTGAACTGAATTTGGCCAAATGCCTGAGAACCACATTACAGTCTTTTTGTTTGGTGCTGAATAAGCTTCCAAGGAGTTTACTGTCTTCTGCTTTAAGAAAGTAATGCTTCAGGAGTGGTCTTTTAGGAGCCGCATCTCTCTTGTTCTACAGCAGTTCTTTGGACTTTGCTATCTTGCATTTCTTATCTGAAACATCACCAATATGTCAAGTTAAAAGAAAATATAAAAGTGTAATAAACCCTAACCATTTAGGAAGAAAAGGACAAATATTTTTCTTTGGCACAAATGTCTGGAGAAAGGCTTAAGTTAGATCCCCAGATTCCTACACACGTTAATTCTAATTCCCCTAAACAGTGACAGTTTAAACCCTTAACAAATACTGTGTTTTAGCCAAAAAAACCCAAACACACACAAACCCATGTAATTTGTTAAAAACTAAGTAGTGTACTTCTGGGAAAGAGACTGAAGAAATTCAAGAACCTTCTGACTCTTAGGACTATAGAATTTTAGTATTTTGCCAGTTGTTGTTTTTCATTCATGACTTACATTTTTATAAATAGTGATGAGAAGAAACTTTTGGAAATGTGTGTAAATAATAGGAAAGGTCTGCTGAGTAAAAGGCTTAGACCAGGCAGATTGGTCTGGCTTGTTTAAATTTTTGCCTGTATTTAATAGTTTAAAAGCTATAGAAGGATACAACCAGCATACTTCACTGGATTTGGGGTATCACTTTGTGAACTATGTTTGAAGGCTTCTCTTATTTTTCATGTGAGTTACCACATTCCGGAAGCGTGATGCAGAAATGTGACTTTCCTAATGCATCTGATTTATTTTCTTATTTTCTTTGGTTGATTTCAGAAGTAAACCTGCCTGTTCATTTTTTCCAGTTATACTGAAATGTGATGTTAAGTGTGTCTGTCATGTCTGCTCTTGTTTTTTACAGATGGGCTGAAGCCAGATACCAAGATGCTTCTTACTGTTGCCTCCAAGAAGAAATCTAAGGCAGGGAAGGGGGATACAACCAAAGAGGATGAAAGCAGCAAGAATGAATTGGCCCAACCTGTTACCGTCTCTCTTGTCTTTAAAAGATACGTCTTTGACACGCAGAAGAAAATGATTCAATCCTGAGAAAGCAAGAGAGGCCTCTGATCACACCTGAAAGACCAGACTCAGAAATGAATTGAGGTGGAATGTGTTTCTCATCTGAACGAATTAGACCTGTTCCTTCCTGACAAACAGCCTGGAAGCTCCTGCTGACTATATGCCCCCTTCCAAAATCTCTGCAATCTGGTTTTGTTCTGTTAGAATCTGCTTGTTTTGTCATCTTTGCCATCTGAATCTTTATGGCCTCTCAGAGAATGTCACCTGCCAGATGAGAGCATTCGGGTGTGCGTTCTAATAGCAGTGTTCTTCTGGAGAATTATTTTGAGGTTTCTCTTGATTTAAAAGTTTGCCACCAATATTAATCTAAATCTAGTCAAGATGTGAATTACATGTGACCCACAAAGTGAAGCTGATTAGTCTAGGTTTACTTCCCCGAGCAAAGTGGGGGACAGAAAGCACACAATATAATAGGTGAAACCTAAAATGGATGTTTCACATTCCTTCAGCTGCAACTATGTAAGATGCTATCTGAGAGATGGTATGGATGTTTTTTATAAATATGATTTATATCTAGAAATGTTTTTCCTATTAAACACAATGATGTGTGTAACTGAGAGTCTTAATTGTTCTGTTTGCTGTTCCAAACGTTCAGAACCTATGTTCAGTGACATTTTATATAGCTTTCCTGAATTTCCTGCCTGTTCTACAGTGAATCTTACTCCAGAATTGTGGTGGGTTTTTTTTTCCTTTCTGTGTGAAAGAAAAAGTTGTCTATGGAAATAGTCAAGGGCTTTATTTCATTAAAATTATGATAGAAGATTGCAGCATAAGCCTTGTAAAATGAGTATCTCCAAGATGCTTTAGAAACCATTAGTTGTTTAATAGGGATTTCATGGCTGCTTTAGTTCTTCCTCTCAATTTCATGTCCTAGGCTCATAAAAAGGAGAGCACTGGTAACATGCTGCCTTTTGTTATTTACAAAGCATGGGACACCTTAACATGAAAACTAACAATAATTCTACAGGTACAAAAGCTGCAGTCTGGAACGGAAAATTGGACTCAGGCATGGCAGCATGGAAAAATGTTAGTTCCCGTCTTCTGAACAAAAAGAGTTCTTCTGCTCGTTGGTGTTAAATAGCAGCCTGTGACTTATTTGCTGAAGCCAGCCATAGAAGATGACCACATGTATAATGTAAGTGCATTAGTTGCACATGGAAGTGAATAACTGTGATAGATTGCTGCACTCATTCTTATTAATCATATTATTATAATTATATTATTGATAGCACTCAGTGTTATTCATCAAATATCCATTGATGAGTGAGAGTCCATCATGCTAACATGATCCTGGTTTTTTTTCAGTCTTTTTCTTTTCCTTTTAATTTCTAGGTAACCAAATTGGATACAAATTGCAAAAATATCCGCTATTGAGAGGATATTCACAACTGGACAGTCGTGAGACAGGGCAAATCTGGTGTCTAAACTAGGTTGATGGTACCCCTTTAAATCAGAACAGAATTAGTGTTTTGTGGAATAATCCCAAACAGTTTCTGCTGAGTGAGTCCCAGGAAAGCTTTAGCACATCCCTTAAGATTATGGGGTATGCTTTCAGTGTGATCCCAGAGGAATTAGGCAGGCAACTTCAGCTATGGCTTAATGTGACTTGTGCTGCCAGCCTTGCTGGAAAATGTATCCTTCTATAATGAAAAAATGCAATTCACACCACTGTCACCTCTCCTTTCCCATTTCTCTCCTCTTCCCAGACACTCCCAAAGGCAGTCTTTGGAAAGAATATTTATTATGTTATCTTTCTTTTAAGCCTTTATCAAATCCTATTTTGTACCCTGCACTGGTGGAAGCTAGAGAAACAGATGACACAGAAGGAATGCTGTTATTACTGTCCCAGGTTAGTCTAAGAATTATTGGTGTAAAAAACAGTCTCATTAAAAAAAAAATCAAAAGTGAATTATTAAGGAACTTACATTTTTATCTGTATAGTTCTAATATCCTTGCCAAATTTTAAACGGGTCACTGAATTCTGCCAACTCTACTTGGAGTTTTGGAAAGAAAAGGGCAATCGTCAGGAGAGGTGTCCTGCTGTAGGATATTGTTGGCTGCTCCAGAGTTGCTAGCCTTGCACTTACAGGTCTTTGTCTTTCTTATTTCTAAGGAGTTTTTTAATAGTTCTGGAGAGGAGACTGTCAATGTAAACAGTGATATGTATTTTTACAAAGCACTATCTGATTAATGTTTTCCTCTCTATGCTATGGATTGCCCATAGCAGGAGCAATGAGTCAGTTGTTATGGAATTTGATCCATTTGAAAACTCATTAGTCCTGAATACTTAGTTTTGCAGCCCTTGGCTTGGCTGAAGGTCTTCTAGTGTTGAGGGTCCCATGGTTTATTTGCCTGGGGTCCTCCAAGGGAGGGAGCAGCAACAGCTTCCAGGGTTGGACCTCCATCCCTTTCTCATCCAGTCTCCTGTAATATACTTTTAAAAATATTTCCCCCATCTTCTGTCTCATTTCCAGACTAGCATACTAACTCAACATCTTTCTTCCATCCTCTCAGTCCAAGATATAACCTTCTCCTCAGTGCTTCTGTTTCCCATCTTTGCTCATTGCTTTTCCTTGTTCTGGCTCTGCTCTTGCCTCTGGAGAAGAAGATGTAAATCTGGGTGCTGGCAGGGCTCCCACGGCAGCGGTTGGGAGCCCAGCATGATGGGGAACGCTCTTGCACTGCAGCTTACACCGGCTCCTGTGTGCGGTGAGTAACTGCCTATGTTCAGGCACTTGGGCTGTGACTTGGGCAGGATCTCGTGGACAGCTGCCGCTGACCCAGCAGGAGCAGGCTGTGCAAGGAGGCATGCATGCTGTGCCTCGTGTGAGTCCTGTCACATGCCACCGTATCCTGTCCTTGTGCTGTGTAATACTCTACGTAAAGCCCCTGTTGCAAAGCCCTGTCTTTTCATTTTGCTCCCCTAGCAGAGGTTTGTGTAGGACAGACAGCTGAAGACTGGAGTTTCGTTTTGTGTTTTTCCTCATTTTTAATTCCAGAAGGAGAACTAAAGTGTGCCCAAGAACTTTGATTATAATGTGCTATTACTGCAGATCTCTGGCTGCTGTCCTGAGGCTGTTGGATACACATTCGAAAAAGGGTGAAATGGTGGAACAAAATGATTATGGGAAAATCAAAGCTTTTAAAGACATTTGCAGGATGAACAGATGTTCAAACATTCTTTTATTTGGTTCCCAGACAGACGTAGAGACTTTGCTTTCATCCTCATAATCAGTGCATTATGCTGTAATTTGTAAAAATGGCATTAAAAAAATATTAGCAGGGTCATATTGTGATCTACTGACTCTGTGTCATTAAGCCATGAAGTTAAGAACAGCAACTGGGAACAGGGGTTAAATGTTGCAGAATGTACTGTACTAGCATATATTGTCAGGCTGTATTATAATGAATCCAAAATGGAATAAAGATGTAAGAAAGTGGTTTTTTAATACTGCTAAGGTTGTCAGTGTTGCAAAACTAGAAATTATTATGGCTGTGCAGATGTTCGGTGAGTAATACATCTTTGGGTTGTGAAGAGAGTAGCAGCGAAGAAAAGCTTTGTTTTTACAAGCGTGTTTTCTGCTTTTCCTTGGAATTTATTTTGGGACTGCAGTCTGGCTTGTGATCCTGCCAGAGGTCTTGAGCCATGAGGGTCAAATCACGCAATTATGGTAGCAAGGATTCAGTAGGTGGCATCCTTTACTTGAAATCAAAATAAATTTCTGCTCCTAAAAATCGAGTATATGCTGGCATTGATAATGAAGATTTTAAATCTAGCTTGTAGCCCATCTCTCAAAGAACAGATTCCATTAAAAACTACAGTGCATTTAATGACTGGGGCAGAGCCGTTAAGTCTGATCTGTTGAACAGACCCTGAAATACCAGTGTCCTTTCCGGGCATTTCTGGCTCAGTTGAAAATAGCTCTTTTCCTCAAATCCTGCTAATTGTGTTAATTTATTGCAAGTACCTGACTATGGAAGAATGAGCCATCTACACTGGTGGAGTTCTTGGCACATATGAGACCTCTCTTTCTGGGCAGTAGGCACTTTACTTGCTCGTTGGAGTTCTGCAGTTGAGCAGCCACAGGGTGGCAGAGCAAAAGTGAGAGCCCAGCATGATGAGGAGTTGTAATGATGCAGTCGTGTCCTAGAGCTGCCATATTCCACCCCAGGACTGTCTGCGTCTCGCTGCTGGGAGAGCAGCTCTGTATTTACATCTGTAAAGTGCTCTGGGATCTTGTGAAATGAAGGATGAAAGGCAGCAGACGAATGCTACCTTATTAGCAGTTTCAAAATCTCTTCATGTTTTCCTTTTAGTTTAATATCCACTGTGAGCTGGAAATCTCTTTATTTACAAACACATAAGTCTTAAACAAACTTGCTGAGTATTTAAATAGAATAATTTTAAGATAGAGCCTTGCACAGGGAGCCTGGGAGGAGGGGAAGAACTGTATGACTGCAGTCTGTGGGGAGGCCAGTCTTGTTAGGTGATGGGCATCCAGAAGGAATTCAAGGGTATGGGGAGATTGTGCTTAAGAGAAACGTATTGGAGAAAGGGGAGTAGTCTTCTGGGATTCCCCACAAATTATCCTGCTGTTCTGTGCAAAAGTAGGTTAAAAACATTTGATATGGTTGTAGCTCCACCATAGACAATATGTAAGGAGAAAGAGTATGGTGGGTCTGCTTCTTTACTGTTGCCAATACCAGAACATGGAGTCTTTCCCACATCTACTGCTGTGCGTGGAGTGCTGTTTTTAGTTCTGGTTAGTGGACTTAGAGTTTAGGATAGAATGAGCTTTCTATTCATCAGTAAGTATTATAGTTCTTTATTTTTATTTGTGTCTGATACAAGTTTTTTTCCAAGATGGTATAATCAGTCTGCAAGACTGGTATCTTCTCCCCCACCCCGCCAAAGGTGGCTGTTGCTTGTCAAAGGTGAATGCTCTAAGGGACCTCTTTGTCTCAGAGCCACATGTTTCTGATATGCATTTGTATGCTTTTCCTAATAGATGACAGGTGAGGGAATACCATCTAATTCTTTTCTTTTTGGAGATCAGGATCAGCTGTGAAAGGAACTCATCAAACAGAATCAGAAAAACTTTGCAAGATCTTTGGTAAATCTCAGCCCTACCCTGCCCTACAAGACTCATTCTTAAAAAATTACTGTCTTTTTGACTATTGAGTCCTTGCCAGTCCTGCCTGTTCTAGTTTGTTTCTTGACCAAAAGGTAATTTGAGGTCTGGGTCAAGAGCTGCTAAACTAAACAACCCTGGTAGTGGCTGAACTGCCTGCTAGCACCATTGTGTTGGCATTTTGGCTAAACTGATCTGATTGCTTATGATCCTTCAAGAAATCTAGGCTGTTCATTAGCTCTAGAAGGCTCTGTTTAGATCAATTCTTTGTCCTTTGATTGGAAGTCATGCAGTCTTTTTGTGTTTTGGTTGATCATTCTTAGGTTTCCCAAGGGCCTCATTCATGTCAATCAGAGAGACTATCCTTCCTGGACTGCAAAATTGCTTTTATTAGGCTGTATGTGGCCCTCATTCAGACGTGTAGGAACCAGTTCTCTTATACTATTTTCTATGAAAACTGATATTTTAGTGCCTATAACTTCAGTCTGACAGTTAGGAGTAATCTATGCCTTCATGGTGAATTCATTCCTAAAACAGCATTCCATAAGGATACGCTGAAACTTAGACCCCACACAGTGGTTTTGCCTAAATTTCTTCCTTTTTGCTAAAGCGAGCAATCCATCATGTAGTTTTCTTTCTTAAGCTTTACTTTTACCAAAGCTGAGTTGAACTCTGCACCCTCTGTGAGAATACTGTTTTATTACCTTGAAAGATCAAGGTCTTTCAGAAGTTCTTGTAGACACTGTCAAGTTACTGAAAGATTATCTATGTTGGTGCCCACCCCCATTAATGTGTATGATTTCTTTTCTGCAGCATGTGAGTCATACTGTCTATGAGGACATTAGAAGCAGAAGCAGGGTGTCTAGAGATAATCGTTGGAAGAAAGAAAAGTTGCTTACTGTGAAGGAATTGGAAATAACCAAAATTACTCCCCGCAGAAAATTAGGCATCTGAGACCTTTTTGTTGTCTATACGTATTCTGTAACTTCCTATACTTTCTTATTACTGCAAAACATATGAAGTACCAATTTTCATATTGTAGTGTAGAAATTATTTCTGTCTTGCTGACAATATCCTTTCTGGTGATTGATGACTTGGTTGTCACCACACACTGAGGCAAAGATTGTAGAGAATCAAGTGAATACTCCAAAATCTCTTTCCTGAGTTGTAACTGCCAATTCTAAGCTGAGCATAGTGTAATATTTGTCTACATATGTTAATTTGTCTCTATTTTGAAGCTTGTTTGTCTCTGTTACCCACTTACTTGATTGTGTCTGATTCTTCTGGAATTCCTTACCATGTAGAGTGACTTCTGTGTTCTTTGTAGCAAAAGAATCTGAGAGTTGGTCCTGTCTGTGTGTTTAAACCGTTGGGCTGAGGTTTTGAGAAAGGAGGGATGTAATGGCTGAGCTGTAATGGCTCAGAAGGACACTTACCTTTAAACGTGATTTTTGCATAGAGAGTGCACATGCAGTGAAAGCAGAATGCAGCTCATGCAGGAGGGTAAGCAAGCATGCTTATATTTTCTTCAACTGATTTTTTTTTTTCCCCCATACCTTGAGATTTAGACATAGAGTTGATGTTCTGTGTATGATGCAGTTTTAATTTAAGTGAGACAATAATTAAATTCCATCTAGTGTTGCTCAGTGCATCAAAACTTGTGTTTCTTAAGTGTCATCCTCAAGTGCTTCCTGACAAAGTTTATTGTAGAGTATTATATCTATGGAAAAGATTTGAAATGTTGGACTAATTGGGAAGTCTCACTGGGAAGCTTTTTTCTTTTCACTTTGCATCTTAAGATACAAGAAGGGTAAGGAGTGTCAGACTGTCGGCTGATTTCTTTGGCAAATGTACCATATTGCAACTGAAGGGAAAGGTGGGATGGCGTAAACAGCATGTTGGCATGAGGGCAGAAAGTTGCATAGCTTGAATGTGATAGAGCATGAGATGTGTTTTCTCATTTACATCTTTCTTGCTTCTTTTTTCGTTGAACTAAGGTAGGTTTCAGTTGTTAATGCATGTAGAAGGGAGAAGGAAGGGATGATGTTATGTGGTCTTGGCTCTTCAAAAATGTAGTTGGGGAGCTCTGGCAGGAGTAGTGTGGGGTTTTTGTTTTGTTTTTAACTCTGGAATTGATCTGTGCTTACAACCCCACTGAGTAAGTGGACAATTTGGTCTCAGCCCAGTTCTGAGTTGACTGGGCAGTTTCAGGGAGAAATCTGGGTTTAGAGCAGTGGAAAAGCTAAGAGATCTACTAGTTTGGAATGAAAATAGAGCTGTCGGGAACACACAACTGGACAAGAGGCATGGGTTTAGGCTGAAATGTATTTGTAGAGGTCTAGAACTGCTGTAATAACAATATCTGAGCACACATTTGTTTAGTAATTTAATTTTGTTGTTGTAACATGTATATAAACATTTAAACATCACAGTTTTTTAGCAACAATTTCTTTTAAAGTTGAAGTTGCAAGATCAGTATTGAGAAAAGCTGTCTGCAAAACATTTTGATTTATCAATTCCAAGTTCTGACAGTATTTGACAATTTTTGCCCTTGGTATATGATGTATTTCAGAAATGTTATGTACAATTCGCTCTCACTGATATGTTTGTTGCAGTAAATCCATGCCCAGTGGATGGGTACAGAATTGGAAGAATGAGTTTAGTGAGTTGTCCACTGTCACGCGTGGGATATTGCAGGGGTGGAGCTGAATCTTCAAACTGTAGCTCCTGCTGCTTGTCTTCCTGCATTTCACTTGCTTACCATGTGAAGGCCACTTCTGGGTCTGCTGTTACTAGCCTTGAGGGTAGTTAGTCCAGACTCGTCAGAACATTTCCTTTCTTTCCTGGGACAAAAGTAAGAGAAAGTCTGAGGTAACCTCATCTTTTACTGAGGCAATGCAGACAGAATTTGTCTGTTTGTTCCTTGGTCCTTTTTGATTTGGTCTGTCTTCCAAAGGCAGGTGATAAGATGGATTGTCTGTTGTGTGCCATGTACCCTGACAAAGGAGGCTTGTCTCGGAAATGTTACTTGTCTCCCACTGCTAAAATGGGCGCAGGTGAACGTTGTCCAGAATTGTTTGCTTAAAATACTAACACTACGATCTATGAAAGAGCAACAAAGACCACCTTCAATTTGTACATAAGGCTTGCTAATTTGCAACATTAGTTTTGCTGGTTAGTGGATTCCCCCCCCGCCCCTTAATTAGAAATCTTAATTAGAGCATGCTGTGTATTAAGATGTTAAAGCTTTGACTGGCAGTTTGGAATTGCAGAAGGATCAGCTGTCTCTGTAGGGCTGTAGCACAACAGGGATTAGCTCCCACCCTTCTGCCTGCAGGTATATTTTGCATCTTGAACAGTCATCTTCCTGATCAGACTTTGTCTGTTCCAAGGGACCTGAGTTTAGAGGACATCTACAGATTCACTGAGCATACGTAAGGTGAAAAGACAAAGTCTCAAAACTGAACAACAAACGGGTGAATTGTTGGACTATTTCACCATGGCGTTGGACCAGGCTTGCCGCTTTGTCTGCTTACTCCAATTGTGATGCTGCCAGTGCAGGGAGGATTCCCTGTCCCTATCTTTGGCGATCAGTTACTGTGTTGGCACTTCTGCAGCTCCAATTTTCAGTCCTGCCTAGTAATGTAGAAAAGAGCTGCCTGAAGAGTTTTTACCATCTTTGATCTGCTGATGTCAGCTGTCTATAACACACCATGCATAGCATGTTGCTGGGTGTGAGGGAGCCTTGTGGGCTGATGTATTTTGAGTCGCTCCCTTACCTCATTTTTCTTCTCTTCTGCCTTAAAGCAGATTGGTGGGACGATAGGGATGGATTCTAAAACATTAGCATTTAATGTTTCCAGCATCATACTCTTGGAAAGTACAAAAACTTCTGCCATGGATAATTATGGAATAACCTACTTGTAAAGGAACTGTTTCCCCAGACGCCTCACACTTGGTGGATATCTTGTGTCCTTTGAGCCTGAAAATTTGTATTTTTGTTCTGTCTAGTGTAAATGTGGGTTTTTCTGTTATCCAGATAAATACCTAATCATTTAAAAAACTGCTGAAACGCATTTTCCAGGATATCTGTGGCACTGTAACCCACAAACTAATTATGAAACTGCAATTTTAATTTGCTGTTTTCAGTTGATTTCATGTTCTGCTGGAACAGAAGTCATGATTTCCCTTTCTTCTTACTGTTAGTTTGTTTAACTTTATCAGATTATCATCTGTCTTCGGAAGTGCAAATCTTTGCAACCTCTATTGGTATAGAAAACTATCCATGCTCCTCATGTTTTTATTAAATCAATATGCTCTTCAAAATGAAGATTGATCAGTGGCATTTTAATAATTTCGGTAATATCTGTCCCTTTTCTTAGGCATCTATCCCCCAGAGTCCTGCTGTACAGGGTCTGTGTTCTATTGAGCTGTTCACAGTGATGCCCAAATCTTTAATCTTGGATGCTTCTGTTAATGTATCAGTGTAGTTCAATTTATACAGTCTTTGTGGTTACCTTTCACTTGTCAGTACTCAATTTCAGCCTAGCTTTGGTGATACTTAAGTCCTTCCTCCTCTTCCTGCCAGCTAAACTATGGGCTATTTGCAAA
Source organism: Cariama cristata (assembly GCF_000690535.1). Taxonomy (NCBI): domain Eukaryota; kingdom Metazoa; phylum Chordata; class Aves; order Cariamiformes; family Cariamidae; genus Cariama; species Cariama cristata. The sequence goes on from NW_009600088.1 coordinate 112,440, forward strand.
TCTCGCCCAGGTATAGTCCTTCCCTTTCTGGAAGGTCATTAAAGTTAAGCAACACTGAGGTTAGTGTGGAGTTTTTTTAGCACTCTTTTAATCTTTCATTTGGTTAAAGCCAGATTTTTATTTTACTTCTGTCCTGTCCTTTCTTTGCCTTTTTTTTGCGGAAGGTCTTTGGTAAGCCAATGGTTTATGAATGTGTGTGGATAATTCCTGTACAGTGGAGATGCCTAATTTTCCTTTGTTTTTTTGATGCTTAATAAATCATGTTTATCAGGATGATTAGCCAGCCTGGTTTTGATTGTTGTCTCATAGTTTTACACTGGTCTGTAATTCCCAGGAGAATTTTTAACTTTTATTTTGAAGAAAGTGGTAGCATTGGTAATTGACTGCAGTTAAGACATACAGTTTTGTTAGTGTATGAATCATTTAATAATGCTGTCAATAATGCAGCAAAGCATTTTAAAAGTTGTTTTCTGCTGAATGTCCACTTAGTTAGTGGATTTGGCTGGTTTTATGCCAATCAATAGAAGTAAGGAGTACCCTTGCTACTTTAAAAAAAAAAGAAGCTAAAGATGAAGAAGTGTCTTAATGTAGTTCAGAAGCATGTTCCTGGGTTGTTTGAGTGTTTGGGTTTTTTCTTTTCCGTACAGTAGTAGAATAACCTGACTCAATGGTTGATGATTACTGAATGTTATCAAGCTTCTCCCCTCTTTGCTCTGCAGTTCTAGTCCAAAGTTGGTCACAAAATTGGCCTGGGCATCAACACAAGTTCTTGTGTTCTTCATCTGGTTGTGGAAGCAGCTTCTGTTTTAAATTAGTAAAACTGAAGTTCTCATTATTCATCTGAACTTCAAGCTAGCACTGTCAGAAAGCACTGTGGAATGAGTTTTTGCTGGAGGACTTTTGGAAGTATCATGCATCTTAAGCCTTTGAGGAGTCATTGAGCAAACCCAGCGTTACCATTCTGCACTTGGCTACTCCTGGCTTCTGCCCATTGCAGTAACTTCCAAGTCCAGCATTTCAGTGCCTTGAAGGAGCATCAAGAAAGGCTTTGCAACAAGTTGAAAATAAGCAGTGATGTAGAAAATATGCTGTGATTGAAAAAAGGCTGATTTAATTAAATGTTTTTGGCTGGGATGCTCTGGTGTAAACAACCTGTGGCTCCTGGCTTGCAAATTAGGTGTCTTTGTGGTGAATCTACCTGTTTGTGCTTGTGGTACCAGAGTTTCTGTCACTCTGAGCTCAAACTATCGAATCCAGGTATGTGACTGTGCACTATATGAGGCAGGAGGATCTCTTCACTTCAACACAGATGTGCAGTCTTTCTTGGAGGGATGGTCAGCAGCAGCACAAGTTACAGTGCAGCAGTGCCATATCTGTTCCACCTTGAAACATTTGTTTGTTAAGAGGAGGAGCTCTGTTAATGCGTGATTTAGAGGACAATACAGTAGTGTCTCATTCTAAGATTGCACCAGATCAGATGAAAAGTTACATCTGCTGAGCTTCCAGTCTGTTTCTGATGTCAATTTTTTTTCCTTGGAATCCTGTGGCTTGCTTTGTCACGTGAACTTAGCAGTGATGTTCAAAAGAGAAGCAGTTGTATTTTAGAACTTCTCAGTGAGTCTTGGAGTGACTGTGTCCGATTTACGAGCAATATAAAGATATTAAGAAAGCAAACTCTTTATCCTATCCATATTCAGATCTCTTCCGAATCTGTCATTGATAAGCATGTCTTTGTGCCGCCTCAGTAAGGAGTTGTCATCTGTTGGATGTATGTAGGATGGCAGGGGCTATTGCTTCTTGAAGGGAATCCTAAGATCATCTTGTCCCTCTCCCTACCAAAAAGAAGGATCAGCTGTATGTATGTTGTTCTTTTCAGGTGTCCAGCTAACTTGTTTTTAGAGATTTTGTCACTAGCTGTTACAGGACTTTACTATCATTAGGGTTGTTTGGGAGGGAGAGGGAACAGATTCTTTCTTCCCAGTATCTTACTTGAATCTTCCGTGTTGCAGTGTAAGCCTATATATATATTTATTTTTTATCCCTGTCCAGTGTGGTACAGAGAACAGATTATTCCTTTTCTCTTTGCAGCGCTGTTTTATGTACTTGAAGACTGATCACATCCATGCTCAATCTTCTTTCCTCTGGACCAAATGTTCTTAGTTTGTACAGTATTTCCCCCTGGGGGGCTGTGTTTCCAAAATCTGGAGTTGTTTCTGTGTTCCTGAGTTTCTCTAAATGGTCAATGTCTTTCCTTAATTTCATTTCTCTCTACTAGGCAGTTCTCTAGCTGAGGCCTCAGGAGTACTGACTGAATAAAGCAGGATTTTAACATTGGGTGTGTCTCAGGCCATCTTCCTATTTCTGCTTCCCCATCTGCAGGTTTTGCAGAATCTGGCATTTATTGCCTTAAGTTTAATGTGTGAGCTCAGTATCATGATGCCTCTCTATAGGTCTGTTTTATGAGCTTTCATTTGCCATTCTGTACCTACACATTTCTACATCCCCTCTTAAATAGCTTCCTATTTTTCAGACTACTTCCCCAATTTGCTGGGATCAGTTAAATTCCAGTCCTTTCCTCCAGCATACTCATTCCCACCTGATCTATCCAGTCATCAAGATCATTAATGAAAATACTGAACAGAATTAGCTCAAGGACAGACCTCTGTGAAGCATGCTTAATATATCCTCCCAAACAGCATACCATTGAGATAACTATTCTATTAATGTTTTCCAGTGTCATGCCCTATAATGAGTTTCTCTAGGTGATTTTTCCCTAGCTTGATTATGCAAATGTTTTGTGGAAAACCATCAGAAGTTTTTTCTAAATCAAGCTATGTACACCTATATTCTAGGTGACTTTTTCAGAGTTTTTCACTCTGCTTTCATTTGGCTTCAGCTGCAAAACTGCATCTGTGTGGAGCCTGCTGTCCACAAGGCATATGTTTATTTTTGGTTTTTACTAGAATCCATTTTTCAGAGAAAAGTAAAAATTTTTCATGTGGACTACTTTGGTGGAAAACATGCTGTACACAGGTGATACAGAAGTTTTGCTGGTTATGTAGCTGCATTGTAATTTTGACCTGCAAGACTCGGTCTTCACAGCCTTGGCTTTCTCATTAAAGTATGCTGTAGTCACAGCCCTAAATCAGAGCTGTTGTCAAACACTCAGGTGCCAAGCATCCGAACCCAGACTGCATCCAGTTTCAGTGCTGCAGCTGTTCACTCCTGTGGCTCATTTCTAAATTACAGCATGTATGTCTTTTGGGGCTAAGGAGCAGCAAATTTTGCAGCTGAATTGAACAACAGTTTGGTGACAAGGATGAATCCTAAAAAGAGTCTGAGGAGATATTCTAGGCTTATTTTCATGCATGAAATAAGTGGGGATTTGAATTGCAGGTGAGTATTCTGGTCCATTTCAGTAACATGATGCTTTCAGGTGTGATTAAAATGTTTTTGTTAATATTTAAAATCAAATAAGACATTTGCTGATAATTCCTTATCCTTTCTTGGCCTTGTAATAAGCATATAATAAATTCAACAGCTGATGTTGTGAGGAGCTGTTGGATTTAAGCCCATCTGAACATGTAGATATTAAGACACCTTCTGCACCTTTGTGTGTAACAAATGGGTCTTAGTTATTATAAAGTGCTGCACAACTTCACCTCTGTGCAGGGTGTTAGGCAAACAATCCCCAGCAGAAAATGTTTGCTATTGCCTAAGCCATGGGAAATGCTCTCTTACTCCATTAGCCTTGCTGCACTTGCTCGTTTTCCCCCCCGCTACTAACTCAAAAGAGGAGGGAAGCATATCTCTGCAACCACGCAAGCAGGAATTAGCCCAACTGTATTTTACCTGTAAACTAACAAATAAGAGGAGAATCTGAGCGGTCCCCAGGGACCTGAATTTGTTTGCCGCTGGGCCATTCTATCTGCAGCTGGCATCAGCAGAAACCTGAGTGCTCCATTAAAAGTTGACAACCTCTGTTCACTGGGGCACTGGGCAAACAGAGCCAGCCTGTTCTGCAGACAGACTGATGGCCTTTATCTCCCTCCACCCACCTCGTGATGGGAAATGATGAGACTGAAACAAAAAGCTTGAAACTAGGACTCGGTACTCTTACCCTGCAGCTGTTGTACCAAGGAGGAGTAGCAACACAAGGTTGCCTTTCAGGGGCCATGTGGGAAATACACTGAGTGCAACACGAAGTGAGGATTGGGGCTCATCTGGGGGTGCTACTAGGAATGGGGAATAATACATGGGGCTGGCGTCAACCCCAGATAGTGACCAGGGATACGCGCATCTGAAAATCTTCGTTCCAAAACCTCGAGGATTGCATGGGTAATTTACCACTCTCAAAGACAATGGGGGGCAATAATCTATTATAATGTCCACCCTTTCAACTGTGCCCATGGATTAATGCCTTAAGCAACAGTTTACTACCATCTCACCCACCCCAAGGAGGCTCAAACCTATGCTGTTTTACAGCATTATCTTGCAGTAAATGTGACTGCTCAAGTGATGCCTTGATGCTCTGGCTGTGCACAAAGCAGAAAATAGGGGTCTGTGTGTCTTTGTCCCCATGGTGCAACAGTATTACAGTGGACCTCAGATGTGTGGGGTTAAGGATGATTCATGTGAAAATACATAGAATTGGATGGTTTTGTCCTTTAAAAAGACAACACTTCAGCCAAGGGACAATGTGCCACAGGAAGTACGCTGGCTTTGATGGTATCACAGTCTGAAGGGAAACGCGTGGTACTACTTCGAATGCAAGGGAAGCGGTCTTTCCACTCTGAGTTTGCAGATATTTGAATGGTAAATTCGTCAGTTCTCCTATGCAGAAGAATGTACCTTTATCCATCCTTGCTGCTCCTCTGTCCCTTTGTTCCACCCACTGTTTTTGTCAATAGAGCTCTTTGGTACAGCCAGCAAGTTGCTGTTCCTCATAAGCTTAAACGCCATGTTTTGTTACTGAATGCTGCTGTTTTGTTACTTGCTGTTTTCTTTTGGAATCTGGGTATGTGAGCTGTTCAATAGTAAAACTGGAGTTTTGGGGTTATTGGGGGTTTGGGCATAATACTGCTAGCCTTTTACTTGTTATTTCAATCAGGCAGTGTTATAAAGTGTGTAAAGGGAGAGTTCCCCTAACCAGCTGCCTTTTGTTCGTCTTAATCTCTAGTCAGTGTGAGTGACCTTTCGATAGCAATCAAGATAGTAGTTTGTGCTCTAAAAGCTTGAATGTAGAAATGAACACTGCAAATATCCTTTCGCTGTTAGCTTTCCACCCTGTGTTCAGTACATAGGTTGAACCGTTATTCTAATTACCTTTTGAAGGTAAAGGTGGTACCCCATGAATGGGATTTTCAGAAGCAGTAGCCCTAAACCTACTCTTACAACAGTGCAAGTGAGTTTTATGGCTAAGTTCGGTGGGACGGGCATGCCCACAGCATGCAGCTGAGGGCCCAAACTGGGTCACTGCCACACTGTACAGCTGCACGAGTGACCTATTTGTAGGTCATTCTACAATGCCTATACAACAGTCTCTAAACCTCTCCTCACATACACAGTAAACTTTGGCATCCCTGTAGAGGAGGAAAAAGAAAAGGAAGACATCTAGGGAAGGTAGCACATGAGCACAGGCTACTCAATACATTTGGATATTGTCTTTTGGTTATAACAGTGTGTGAAACTTAAGGATGACCCACTGCAAAAATGGAGCAGGGTTGGCTTCACAAAAAAAATACTTCTGGCTTAGAGCTTGTGCCCAGGTTTTATGTCAATTTGACCATGATGTTGCACTGTATCAAAAGAATAATCCGAAGCAGTTGCATGTTGAATGAAGCAGTACAAGATATTGGTAGAAGGGATTTGTGGGTGTGCTTTACTGGTATGTGTCACTTAATGCAGAAATCTCAAAGATTTCAGAGTCCTCCCTGGGCTCTCTGGCTGGCCTGAGATAGCAGTGGATGCTTAGGATCTTACATTTTCATAGGTGTTTCTCGAATCAGTGTGAAGGTTTGTGGTGAAGAGGGTGGCAGAAATGGGGGGCAGCAAAACTATACAGGCACTTTTGGTTGATTTGTGATTAGCTTTTAAGCCCCTCTCACTGCGTCATGTGTGGGTCCAAGCCTACTGCTTGGCTTCGCAACTTCTGAGACTTCAGAGGTGTTGGAGTGGGGAAGAAGCCCAATGATCTGAACATCAGCAAGGATTTGGCAGTCCTGCAGTCCCCTTAGAAAGTCTCTCTGGCATGTATGTCAAATATTGTCTGCCAGGTAGGTGGATTGTGTCTTTTTTTGGTCTTAGTTTCAGCTACTTGGCGTCTGTCATCTTCAGACTCCAGAAAAATTGCCCTGAGTGTCTCATGGTCTCAAGAGTGCCTATCTCTAAGCATTTTGGTAGATGCCCTTGGTTTGCACTCTTCTCTGCGTCCTGGTTTGTGACTAATTCTTTTTCTCCTTTCCCTGTTTTTTCTGATATTCTTCTGGTCAAGAGGTTTTGTTTCTTATAGCACCGAGAGTAGAGTTAGAGGCGGAAGCAATGCAAAACTCTGATATGTCTCCATCTCGCTTCAATCTGTTTATCTTCCGCAGAAGCCTGATAGTGAATGACATTCATATAAACAGTGGGTAAAAGACCTGATGTGCACAGTTCAAACATCCTGTCGTGATCTGGGCACATGTACTTGATTGAAAAATAAACACCTAACATGCATAAACATCTGATGTGTTTTCCTGGTTAAAATTTTGTGTCCCTGTGCTGTATTTTTTTGAGACCTACAGTTCATTCTTCCATTTTCCCACCATCTATAAGGCATAACCTGGTTTTAATTCTGCTTCAGGCTGCTAGCTGGGACTTCATTACTGCTGTAGACAAGTTTACCTGAATGCAAGTTTGTAATACAACAAACAGTACTTCAGGGAAATACTTAAATGTTTTACTCTTTCTAGCAGTGACCAGTTAAACCATTTTACACATTGTAATTTAACCTTGTCTCTCCCCCTTGGTACACTTGAGGGAAAGAACAATGTTTGCATCTAGAAAACCATGTAGGTAGGACCATGCTCTCATTGCAAGTTTTGGAATCTGTATTCTTGAAATTTTCCAAGACCCAACTGGATAAAGCACTGAGCAACCTGGTCTAAACTAACTTTGCTTTCATCAGAGGTTGCTACTAGATGGTCTCCCAATATCTTTTCCAATCTGAGTGATTCTATGGATCTGTGTTAGATTGTGTGCAGCCGTAGTTGAGATCAGGTATGTTCATGCTGAAATTCCTGTAGCTTAAAGAAAAGCAGCAGCAGCTGTCCATTTGTCCCCTGGAAGATCTTCAGCTTTGGAGTTGGTCTCTTATTCTGCCAGAGAACAGCTGAAACGTGAGGACCTTCACAGCACATCACCCTTCTTTTTAGGGGTTTTTGGAAGCTGATTCGCTGTGATGAGAATCCAACTACGTGCAATTCTCAGGCTCTGGAAAAGAACAAACTGGAAGTCCTTGGGAAAAGATGATATGGGCCTAAATAATAGGGGTGTGTGCGTAGGAATGATGTGGAAGGCCAAAAGTGTGCTCTAGCACCATCCTTAGATATCCTTTTCATTGCCAGCTTCTCTGTGGTAAGCTCCTGCAGTAAGATTTTTGACCTGAAGACCTAGACATCTTCAGGAACTGAGGGAAGACTAACAGATAAGTTGCTGAAAAAGTTGTATCCAGAAGGTGCAGTGAAACTCTTTTAGAGGTGTCATTTGGAGTAACTGTGGTCTTGGTTCCAGGTTCCACCTGTGCTCAGTGTGGACTGTCGTGAACACCTCTGGTGCTGCTCTGGCTGTGGTGACCAGTGGATTCTCTGTGCTGCGCCTCTGAAGATAATACTGATCCAACATGCATGGCTGGGAAGTTACTGACCACATGTGATGGTTTCACTGTGCTCATCTTATCTTAGTGGAGGGACATGACAGAGCATCCGAGAGCCATGTTTCCAGAAGAGTACTCCATTTCACAAGAGGGTATGCACTCCCTCTTATTTCTCAAGGGGTAGACCTTGTGGCAAAGGTCTTCAAAGTTTGTGCTGTCTCCTACATCTGGGAAAGCAGATGACGTGTCCAGTTCAGGGACTGCTGAATTTAGAGCGGATCAGGCTTTTGAGCCTGATGATCCTCAGTGACAACCGTTTCAGCATGTAGAAAGGCTTGGTAAGATCTCTGGTAGAGACTTACATATGCAGTTGATGGTTTTGTCTGTGAGAAGTTTGTTTTTATTACGAGCCACATTGTGCGTGCTGTTCATCCATAGCTGTGTCTTTGCCCTCCTGCTATCCTCAGCTCTTCTCAGAAACCTTAGATTTATCACTCTTGGATCGTCTGCCTTGTTCTGGCTTTTAAAAATAGAGGCTTTTCAAAGGGCCTTTGGAACAGGCTGTGTTATTTTTGGCTTGGGCTCTTAGTGACACTCATTGCAGAATTAAAACTTCTAATTAGAAAGAAAAAAAAAAATACAAGGAAAGGAAAACACATTGCTGCAAAATTAAGGTGGATATCCATGCCCCAGAGGCATGGAATTCGGGTCCATTGCAGAGTTTGCCCTGCCCCAGAAGATCACTGTAGAAAATGATCGCCGCTTTCCATAAGTAATCTAGAACCTTTTAATTTTAAAACCTCAAACAATCATCTCTGCCAAGATACTTGGATGCTGCCTCGGTTGATGCAAATGTCCTAATAAGAACCATTTAAAATTTACACACATGATGTGAGGAGGATGAGATACCAGGAGAAAGTAGTAGTTAAGGATGGCAAGGGAAAAGTTGTAACAAAAAAGTAGATGCAATGGAAATAGAAATGCAGATGACCTCTATGATCTTGGATTTTTCAAGTGGTTTGCTTCCCCTGTGCAAATTTCTTGAAAATCGCTTTGAGATCATCTGTCAGCAGGTTGGGTGCTGTAGGGGAAGGAGGTACATATTTGTAGAAATTCATATAGGCTCCTTCCCTGTTTGAGTGGGTGCTGCTTGATGCTGCTCTCTTTCCTTTTCTGTGGGTGCATGCTTGGCCCTGGCCAAACCCTCAGATCTTTCCATGGTACCTTTCACCGGGGTGATGGTGGCATTTTTGTGCTTGTTGGTGTTTGTGTCCCCCAGAATGCCTGCGAAGTCCCAGTCATGCTCTCTGCAAAGCTGTTTTGAGAAGAGGAGAAAAAGAAACAGAGGAGATGATTGACAGTAGCCCTTTAGATTTCTGTTGTTAATGCACCAGTAATAAGATAAGGCTTATCTTCAAATGTTCATGGAATCGAGACTTTGATGGAAACAGGCTTTTGGGTTAATATATTTTTGATAGATAAAGCAGAATGAAATGGAAAGACCAGGGGAACATACAGTATATGGAGAAAGACATATTTTTCTTTTCAATCTCTTTCCTCGCATGCTATCTGTGTGCAAGTGTTTGACATGCATATATAAATGGTGTGTTTGTAAACACACACTCAGTGCATGTGTTTTTGGGGGGGATGCAGGGGCCTAAAAGGGGTGTTACTTGTGTAAGAGGCAGCTGAGTGAGATGAAATCTACTGCTGCCTGCCAATTGAGATGAAAAATTTCACTCTCTCTCCCTCCACTTCCGTTCAAGTCCAGCTATTGTCAGGTGGGTAAATGTAAGCAGATAAGAGGTTGCAATGTAGCATAGATTTTTTGCCTCCACCTCCTGTGTCATGGAAAAGGAGTTGCGTGCTGGCCCCTTGGAGGAGTTTGGGCAGCAAAGTTCTGTTGTTTGAGCTGCACAGGGGGAGTTTGGGATATTGTAGTCATTGATGCATTTCAGCTCAAGCGCGTTGTATGATCTGTTTTGCATATTTGCACATTTGGATAAAATTATCTCACAACTGTGTGCAGTACAGTGTCTGGGAGGGCCATGTCAAAGGGATACAGTCTCCTTGCAGCAAAGAGCTGCAGCATCTGTGACTTGGATCACAGACCATTTGGTTGCTGTTTTTCAGTTGTGTAGGTAAATCACAATTGTGGAATTTTGTTTACTTTGCTTCCTCACTCTCTTTTATACCTCTTCACTGAGGAGTCATCTTTCCTTTCCTTTCTTTTCTCTCCCTGCCCATGAACTCCTATGCTGCAGCCCCAGCCATCTGAACTATGCAAGTAGATATGATAAGAAAGCAGAGGATGGAAGACAAAGCCTTGTCATGCTGCAATGCTAATCTAGGGAAGAAAGCAGAAGGGAAACCTCCTGTAATACTGCAGTACAGCTCTGTGGAGACATGAAAAGTCCACCTTACCTTCCAGATGGGGAGGCAAGTTTGCCATTCTAGCTTTAGGAGAAGGCATAAGACAATGCCAGGTGGATTTAATGGTGGTGTGTAAAGTCGGAGTGAGAGGTGAGGGAGGAACTAAGGCTCTGGAAAGGCAAAGAGAGTTCAACTGTGGATGGGTATGCATGGATACAGGTCCATCCTGGTGAGCATGGTACAGGGAACTGCGGAAAGGGCTGGGCTACAGTGGCAGAGGTAATAGCTGCTGTTCCCGTCTCCCAAACTATGAGCTAAGACCCTGTAATCAGTACTTTCCATCCTAGAGGAAGAAGAAAAGCAAATGGAAAGCTAGGTATTAATCAGGCCCAAGTCCACATAGTCTGGAAGATGGATGGGATCTGATCTTGTACTTAGAGAAATGCAACCTCTTTGCAAGTGTCGAAGCTGTTTGTTCTGTCTGTAACCCACCTTGATTCAAAACGATTTCTCCTTCTCAGGATGTGCTGGCATACCCCCAGCATCTTACCAGATCTTACAAAATACTACTGTAAATTGCTGCTAGAGCATCATGTTTAACTGCTGGTAAATGTGAATGGCACAGCTGGGAGGGAAGGTTCCAGGGTCTTTGAAGACAGACAAAAGAATTAGTGGGCCAAAAAAAACTGTAATTCAGATCAACCTGGGAGAGCAAGAGACACAGATTTTCATTTGATTTCACCAAACCTTTAGTGTGGCTATGCCAAATTAGGGCTTTGATTTCTCTTATTGTAATAGGATTTCTTCAGCTTGGTTTGGGGTTTTGCTTGTTTTTTAAGAGGTTATAAAATCAGCTGTGAAAATGAGACTCGTGGGGCAAAAGATTTCGTTCTTTTCAAAATTGGTGGCAGAAGTTTGACTTAATGCCATTAGGCCCAGCATCAAAGCCAGACAAATAATTTTTCAAGGATTAATTTTTCATGGAACAGACTACAAATGTAGAGGTACAAATTCCTTGAGCATTTTTCATTTATGTTTATTTCAACCTTTCAGTGTTAGGCTCTTGGCTCTGACTTCCTGAGCTTGCTTATCCCTGGCTGTGGTCACACTGGTGGTGTTTCTGCTCTTACCTGGGCGAGTGTGTCAGTGCTTGTGGGCACCTGTCACAGGTACCAATATTTGCATCACCCTGAAATTAGCTTCCTTTAAACAATCTTCACTGGTAAAGCTCTGCCATTAGGAACCAAATGCATTTTAGAAACTTGCGTTGATGTTGATTAGAATGTATTTGCGTAACTCATGGACCTCTGTATTTAATTAATGTAAAACAACTGTCTTGAATCTAAGAAGCTATCTAGTTGCAATTAGTTCTTGTTTGCTAATTAATTACCAATGGATGATTAAAGACTTGTTTACTGAGGTTTAGCAGCTATCAAGACACACATCTAGTACTCAGGGGATTTACTATGCAGTAACTGGATTGTTGAATTAAATTCCTATTGGAGACCTTTAAACTGTGACTGAAGAAAGCCACTGTGCAGCCAGAGTTTCCTCTAGCAGCTCACCTATGTCCTCCTGAATGTGCTGCCACGGGTAGTGTTGCTCCTAAGGGGGGGGAGGGAGGTTACGTGGATCTTCCTGGCTTACTAGGACAAGTAACTTGTTTCCTTCTGCAAATTCAAGGTAAGGAAAAACAGGATCTTGGGTCTTGGCTGTGTTGGTAGAGCAGCTTTGCTCACATATGCTCCCAAATACTGTCTGTCTAGTCTGACAGTCATGTTTCATCTTTGTCTCTTTGCTGATGCTCATCCCATGTCTTTCTTCAAAGAGACTGCCATGAATGGAGTTTTTTTCTATTGAGATTTGTTGCAAACTGGCTTTTGCTTCTGCTTGTAGGTTTTTGGGTTTGTTTTTTTTGACAATTTGCTGGGTAGTTTTGTTGAATTGTTTTAAGTCTGTGGGTTTGTTTGCAGATTTAGTCCCTGTGTTTATGGTCTCTTTGGTCACCAAAACCCAAGTTTCTGCTCACCACTTGATGAACGAGAACAAGATTTATGGTGGTATTTAGTGGCTTTTTCGCGAAACCAGCTTGAATGGGCTTGAGAAAGTGGTGTGTTTGCCTTCTCAAAGCTAAGGTCTTGAGGTGTCTGGTGGTGTGCAACCAACATTTCTTGCTGCTTTTGACAGCCGTGCCCTGTGCATTGTGGACAGAACAACGGAGAGGAAAGTTAAACGCCAATATACCTATACAGAAGCTCTTAGGTTTACCAGTAGAGAGTTGTTTCCTGTAGACTGGCATGAACAAAAGCTGTTCATGCAGGTGTTGGTTGAATAATAAGGGACAGAAACATGATTTATGAGAGCAGCAGTTCAGAGTTTGAAGGGATGGTTTTAAAAGCTGTCTTGCAAGATCTTTCAGCCTCTTTGTCAAGGGCTGCTCTTCATTTTGGTTTTTAGCCTGTAGGTCATGAAGGGAGGTAGGAGACCAGCAAGGGTGCTGGGAGTTTCTACATGGAGAGAAGCCTGGTAGGATTTCATGGAACAATTTCATCCATTCTTTCATTTTTCTCTTGTGCTTTCCTTATTTATAAGCCTGGGGTTTGGATTGCTTTTCTACCAGCCTCTCTCACTAAGCAGAGCTGGCAGGGGAAAAAAGAGAGAGAGAGAGAGAATGAGCAACTGTGGCAGAAAAGTGATTAAAAAGAATAATTAGCATTTGCCCCCGATAAATGAGCAAAGCCATTAATTAGACTGATTTACTCCTGGCTTTTTTTTTTCCTTCCCTCTCTCTCTCTCCCCCTGCTCCCCCCCCTTAATCAAATGGCAGTGCCGTGACTGCCCCTTTGGTACGTTTTCATCAGCTTTTCACCAGTTGTCAGAGCTAACACCCTCCTTTCCTGGAGCCCAAGCAGCCTCTTGTAGCTAATGGATATGGAATGCAGCCAGAGCTGATAGCTGCTAGATCTCCACTGGCTTACAGGTGTTTCCATCATTACTGGCGTATTATCTGCCACTGGGTCCCCTTCCTCCTCCTCTTCTCTTTTCTCTCTGTTTTCACCCTTCTTTGCAGTGTTCTAGAAGTAATTACAGTTTTAAAAGAAAAAAATGCTGGCAGATTTTTAAGAATTTTATTTAATGCAACACGATGTCCCGGTGATCAAATCAATTTCTTTTTTTGGCACGGTGACAAGCAGCGATGCTGCTGCTGTCGCCTGTTTGAATGTAATTACCAGGATGAAAGGGAGAATTTTAATTAAGACAATTTCCCCCCCACACCTTCTTCCCTCCCCCTTATTCAAATCATGAGCTGGGGGCTGTTGGGTTTTTTTTTTAGTGTTTTTTATATATGCTTTTTTATTAAGAAGTATTAGTAATCATCAGACTATTGCATATTATATCATGAGTATGTCCTCCCCCTACTCCCACCCTGCTGAGAGCTGGCTGAAGGCATGGGTCTGTGCAGAATGGGAAAATGATATGTACGTGGTCTCAAATGGAGGCTTGGCACTTTACAAGCAAATACAAGCGTAAAAGTCCTTGTTTCAAATCTAAATGGTGCAAATGCGATCAGTGGCATATATATGGTGCTTGGAGCCTTTTGTGATTAATTGTTATATGCATTCCTGTAATGCCCAAAGGTCAAATTCTTCATGCAATTTAGGGTATTGGAAGGAGAGACAGGCCCAAATGACTGCCGAGGAGCCAAACACCACAGAAACATTGCAAAATCTGGATTTAACCTTCATCCTTCAGACCCACCTCTAGTTTAAGGAAGCATTTGAATTGTGTGCTGGGAAATGGGTAAGAGAAGGTGCTTCTGAGGTAACAGGAGGAAGAATATTTCTGGCAAAGGGGAAACGTGAAGTGAAATGGGAGAAGAATATGCTGGGGTTTGTTGGAAGGAGCTGGTAGGCAGGTGAGAAGTAAGTGGCAGCTACTGTCATGGAGCTTGGAAAGTAAGAGAATGAGGCTTCATCTGGAATGAGCTTTACTTTTAAGGTTCAAGCAAATACAAATGGATATTTGTTATGAACCTCTGCCGTGGGAGGTGCGTTGGCAATGGACTTTAAATGTAAAGACCATGAATTAGAGTTAGGGCTTTGTGGGGAGGATGTGAGCTGCTGAGCTAAAGATTTTGGGGGGTAGTTAACTGAATTCTCTAGTCATCCAGTCCAGGTGAGTCTTTTGATTTTTGTCTTTGGGGGGTTGCATGCTGGGGATTGTTTTAACTGGCTGTTGTCTTGGAGGGATGTGTTACCCTGCAATTCTGTCATCTCTCTGCTCCTGAATCCCACCACCATTTGCAACAGTTATACAGAGGTCAAGTTCTCTGGGACTGTACCACAATGCAAAGGCAGCAGCCAGGGAAGGAGAATGGAGGAGAATTTTTCTTACTCTTTGTAGGGAGGGCAGGGGTTGCCTTCCCAGTCCTACTGAGATTTGCCCATATCTGGTTTCACCACATACCTTGCATCACAAAACCCCTGTGCTCCGAGGCATGGGCAGGGCATCCTCTGCAGCCTGGCCATGCAGATCTGTTAACAATCCCGAGAGGCTGGTGCAGGTAATTCAAACTGCCTCTTCCCCCCAGGGCAGGCAATGCACTGCTTCCAAAATACGCTTTTTACCCTGCAGTCTTGGGACCAGGGCAGAGCTATTACTTGGGATCAAAATCAGGTCTTCAAAGGGTTGGGGTTGGAGAGGGCTACAGAAGAGGAAATTCATTTCCCCAGCTGTGTTTTTGAAGCATGTCTCATGTCAGTGGAAGGTAATTTAGACCAATCTGGGTGCTTGATTTCCCAGAACAACTGCAAGTTTATGTGCAAATACCTTAGCTGTGAAGTCTGTGGCAGGTTTCCTGAGCAGGACTGGTCCCCAGGCTCCCTGCGCTTCTCCTTGCCTTCCTGGGGATCACTTCAGGCATGACCTGAAGATTGCTGGACAAATAGGAAAACCTGCAGAGCAAGGTAGGTGCCTGCCAGAAACTGAAGGAAGCAAGCTCTGTTTGAGTTTCTTCATTTGTTTCAGTGATATCTAGAGGGGTTACACCTCTGCCTCCCACCTTGCCTGTCACGCCAGCTGCCATGGAGCTGTGGAGCTCAGGCATTTGGGCAGAGCTGGTTGAGACAGCTGAAACAAGGGAACTGGTAGAACTTGAACCTTGGCTGAACGGCTGCAGTTGCCCTCAACAACGAAACCATTCC
>NW_009600088.1:127899-172442 GCF_000690535.1 Cariama cristata
AATCCATGTGCTTACACCTGTGCTTTCAAGTCCAAAGTGGAAAATTTCCTCCTCTAGTCATTCCCAAGTGAGTCATGGGGAAAGGTGAGCTGTGGTGAGGTGTGAGTACCAAGTGGTGGTAGTGGATAGAGGAGATCAGAGCAGTCTAGGTGAGGAACAAAACCAAAAATAAGATGCTAGGACAGCGAGGAGGGGATATGTCGTCGTGCTGTCAAAGGCCTTGAGCTCTGCTGGATCTGTCCTAAACCTGCAGAGTCGTTCACGGGCTGGCATCGACCACCACAATGGCCAGTTGTGCTGGAAGAGGTGGTTTCTTTTGGATACCAGCCCTCGAGCATTTGGCAGAGCTTGGATGCACTGGGTTAATGAGCAAGGATCGGTATGCATGCCCTAGCCACACACAAACAGATGCAGTAATCTGAATTATTCGTGTGCAACCCAGGTCCCTGGCTTGCTCAATCCCAGAGTGGAAATTGCGCCTGAGGTTAATGCACTGCAAAGAATGTACGGGAAATGTTTCGCGTTTTAAACAAATAAATATCAGTGCGTATTTTTTTAATGCTTGCTGACCAGCTCTTCACATCCTGTTAAGCTAAATATTTGCACGGTAGTAGTGCAAAGAGGGCTGAGCAAGGAACCCCTGTGTTTCGTTTGGGTGGCTGTATATTGCGATCAGCTGCTCTTTCCTCTTCTGTCTGTTTTTCTTAGCAGGGTCAGGATGAGTTTCACAGTCCGAATGGTTCACTGCAATTCTCTACAGGATATCCTCATTTTACTTTAATGGGGAGGAAATTAATGAAACATACAGGCCCTGGGGCTTCAAATACTATACATTAATATTATCCCAACGTGTTGTGGTATGTGTGCTCTCTCAGACTAAACTTTACACTGGACAGAGGAAGTTGTGATCAGACTCAGGTGCCTGTGAAATTTAAGTGGTAGGGGGAAAAAAATAAAAGAAAGGCTTGAAGCAGTTTCCTTCCGTTTCAGGCCCTGATCCGTGTGAGAACAGGGATGTTCAAATGGGATTAGGTCAATACAAACCAAACAAACTATCCTAGCTCTTAGAACAGGACTATTTAGCTGTATTTGTGTGTCTGGGAGGTTCATTCTTTTGATTTGTTGGTTACCTTCTTTGGAGAGTGAATTCTTCCCATCTGTGAGTAGACCAATAGTGATCTAAGACAGTGGTGGTCTTTGCAGAAGACGGGCTGCAAAAGGATTGCAGATCTTCCCACCTCCCTTTCCTCCAAATGAAAAACACCACAAGGACTTTCCAATGCCTGCAAGCAGGCAGACAATAAAATGGGAGAATATCAAAGCAATAAAAGAAAATTAAGTTCAGCTTCAGTTTTATTTGGTGGTAGCAGGGAATGATGAGTAGACAGGCCTGAGCATGCAGCCGTTACCCCTTGTGCAAATCACCTTTCAAGGCAACAGTTTTCATGGAGCAATCCATGTCGGCTTCAACACAACCCAGGACCTAAGGGCTGAAGGTGCCTTGCCCTGACAGTGGACCTGTAGAATATAAAGCCTCTCAAGAAGACCAGAAAGCTTTGGCCATGTATTGAAAACAGCTTAGACCCAGGATGCGCAGCTGCCGTCCCAATGTTGCTCTTAGCTGCTTAAATATAGTCCCTCTCATGGTAGCTGTTCCTGTGGTTGGAAGGGGGTCATTAACATTGGGCTGTGTCAGGCCCACTACTCAGAAAGCTGCTGACAGTGAATTCTGTTTTTCTTTCTGGGATTTTTGTTTTGTTTTCTTTCCCCTTGTGGTGCAATTTCCTCATGTTACAGCAACTGGCACTGTCTTTGCATCAAAAGGAACAGAGTCCTTTACAATTTTGGTGGAAGAATGTGGAGGAGGGGACCTTGTTTGCAGAAATTGGCTGCATCAAGGAAAAATAAGAAGTTTAAAGGGTCGTCACGGTTTTGGTCTCTTAGGGGATAACAAGGCATTTTTTCTTTTTCTTAGAAATGCACTAAAATACCAGAAATTTTCTATGGGCTGAAGAAGGAAGGGACCTCCTCCCATTCCCAAACTCCACATCCCCAACTTTGTCCATTTGATTTTAAATGTTGCTGAACCACTTGCCTGGTTGAGAAAACCACAACTTGAATATTACCACATTTTGCAAACTGAAGGCTCTGCCTTGGGATACGGGGACAATTTATTAGTGGAAATATCTTTAATTAATTTGTGCACAAGTTCGTGTTTTTCTTTAATTCTTCTCCCCAGGCACTTGACCCATAGTAATGAAATCCGAGAGCCCTTTTCAGAAAATTACTTTCTCAGCATTTTTGTTCCTTTTAAAGTTAAGTGTATCGCATAATGACCATGAAATGTTATCCTTTATTAGGAACACACTTTTCACTGAGAGTCTTCAAATAGACTTTATTACCAAGAACTCTGTGGTAAGCTGCCATCCGCTGCCTTACATTCAGATGGGCCCGGCTTTGAACTCCGCATGCGAGTATCTTTGAGGACAAGTGCTGTGCTCCGGCAGCTTGATCAGGACTGGCTGTTGCTGGAAGGAGGTGGGTCCTTGGTTTGGTTCCAGCCTCAAAGGCCAGGCTCAGGAGAAAACATAGCTTTGACCATGAGTAGCCAAAAGTTGGCTGGTGGGTACCTGCAACCCAGCTGTGCATGACTCCAGAAGTGATGTCGTGAACCGACACTGGTGTTTGGGAGCCTCATGCGTGACCTGATCCCTAGTCAGGTCTAGGTGCCTAGAAATGTTGCAGTTGGAGATGCAGACCTTTTCGCTAGGTCTGAGTGGAGACCATGGCCAGGATGGCTCAATATCTCAAAGGTTTCTTCTTCTCCAAGCTGCCCCTAGGGAAAGTTTTCAAGCTCAGAAAATCAGGACATGTCTGTAGAGTTGGTTTGGTGTCTTAGGTACACTTTGCCTCTCACTGCAAACAGTCCTTAAGGACGGAACGGTTTCCTTTTACACAAAGATGGATCAACAGTCCCCTGTGGTTTGGCGTGTGGGAAAGTTAGCACTGACACAACAGACACACTGGTGATTGAGGGGTTGTTTGGAGGTAATGCTGCCAAAGCGGAATAGGATTTTTCAGTTTTTTTGCAACGGAGAAAGATGGGAGGGGGATGCTTAACAACAACAGGCGATGAACTGTTCTGATTTATAACCCATCTGAAATGTGTTATCTCCCCACCCCACCTCCTGCCCCGTAACTGCCACTCTCAAAGCCTGGCACCTTCTGATGCAACATTTAGGGTGCTGATTCAGAATGGACTCGGAGGATATGGTGTCGTTGTGGACTGGCTCAGACTGATGTTTCTTAGAAAATCTCATTCAAGTACTAACTGGGCTTTTACCCCCACCCTGAATGCATGCCAGGGAATTCACTGTGCCGTAACATTACCATGTTGTCCTGGAACGGGCAGTCTTGGCCAGAGCTATAGAGTCCCCTGCACCCCTCTAGCTCCAGGACTGAATCCTTTTTTGGGGCAGTAATGCAGGGCACTTGCTGCTCCCTTCTGTCTCTGATGCTCAGTCCAAGTAGATCCATACCCCAGGGGTCAGGGTTGGCTCCCTGGAACCAATTCACATCATGCTTAAGTGATTCGTCTTATCGCAAAGATATTATTAGCATTTAGAAACCCCCCACCAGCAGCAGAAAGGGCTGTTTCACAAAGGGCCTGTCCCTATTGTTTTGAGGTCATCCATCTCCCTGTCCTGGTCCCGTTTTCACTCTAATTTGTTTAGACTGCAGAATGGGTGCGTGAACAACTCGTTTTGTTTTTGATGAGTGACCACAAGAACATTGGCTGCATGTGCTTTTCTTTTGGTTGCAGTTTAACAGCTGTTCCCTTTGAAACAACCCCGTTTCTGCTGGCTTGCTTTCTCAGTTGCTCTTACCCAACTTTTCCGACCAGTAAGGCTTCTCCCTCCTCCCCACCCACCTGGCCCTGTTCCCTGCCCTCCCCAACGCTACCCTAGGAACCCTTTTGGTTATTTCAACCTCCGTGATTAAACTGGCCCCCAATTGTTATCAAGAAGATTCAGGAAGGAGGATGAAAAAAGGAAACATAATCTTATCTGAGAATAGAAAATATGATAAGGGCCCCCTATCTGGAGGCTGCAGTGTCCCTCGTGGTGGGGCTGCAGCAGTTCCTTTGAAAATAATCACCGACACCATCTCTGCTAAATCACCTTTCACACAGCTCAGGCCTTTGATACAAAGGCCCCTGGCAAAATTAGAGCAGGATTGTGTAGACCCCAGAGCAAACGCATTAAATGCTCAAGAGATCAGAATTAGGGGGCACCCAGCTATAATTGCATAGGAGGAACTTCTGTTACTGGAGGGGGTGATGGTGTGCCTCTCTGGGTATATGTGTATGCGTGTTTGTGTCTCTGTCTCGTTGCTACCAGATGATGACTACAAGTTGTAAGGAGTGACATGACGTGCTAATTAAATGGCCTCTGTACCTTTTAATCATCCGCATAGGAGAGGAATTAATGCTGGACCAAATGCAATGTATAATGATTCGGAGTGCTTAGCTCTTTCAGAAAGTCTCCAATAAAGCACAAGCGGAGCAGTGCTGTGATAGTTACTTGTAAACAGCAAGACCAAGCAAGTCTTTCTTGCTTTTAGGTTGGTTTGGTTTGGTGTTTTGTTTTGGGTTTTTTGTTTGTTTGTTTATTTTGTTTGTTTGGTTTTTTTTTCCCCTGCCTGTTTTGCTATCAGAAGCCTCAGGGTTAAACTTTTCTTGTTTAATTTCAGCTGAAGTGAATTTTCATAGTCTTATATGTTAATAGACCCTATTGGGCACATTGCAAAAAAAAGTCAGTGTGTTGGTCTCAAGAGCTCTGCAGACTTCTGCATGCATATGCCTGACCTGAAATGGTGCTGGTGCAGTGAGAGGAGGCTGCTGGGGCTGGGAAAGTGAAGTATCTTGCAGGGCAGGATGGAGGTGCGTTGAGTGAATGTGTAGAATCATAGGAAACACAAATGCATACGCCGTAAGTACTACTGCTTAAAAAGGAAACCAAAATCTTCCCTGTAATTGCTCTGGATAGACTAAGGTTCTAAGCAATGCCTAGGGATTTGGGGTACTTAGTCTTTGGGTTCTTGGCATAGGATGCCTTTTCAAGGGTAGTATAAAATAGACCTTTCTATTAATTAGGTTCCTTTAAAATGTCTGAAATTAATCACCTAAAAATGGAGGCTCCACAAATCCCAGCTCACTTCTGAAAATTGTATGTTGCTGATTGGCTTCATACATTTGTGATGACCATGGCTTGTATCTTTTAGGAACTAATTTAGATTGAACTGGAAAAATCTCACAAGAACATCTTGCAGGTGTTAGCCATCAGCCAGATTACCCATTTCCAAGATACTTCCAGGCAAAACTTAAAAATATGCTTAAAAAACCCCAAAATGCAAAACTGTACTAAAACCCCCAACAACCAAGCAAACTCTAGTCTTTTGTGAGTATCAGGTTAGGAAATTTTGCCAGGGGCATCGGAAGTGCTGAAATTGTCACATCTTGTAAAATAATGTAACTAAAGAATCCAAGCTGAACTTGGCAAAGCTCAAACTTGTAACATAGGTCCTTTGCAACATACACATCTGGAATTAAACCCCTTTTTCTCACAGAGGAAAAATTACTTTTTTCTCATATTTTTGTGGTGGGCTGGGGAGGGACTTTTTACAAGGGCATGTAGTGATAGGACAAGGGGCAATGGCTTTAAATTGGAAGAGGGAAGATTTAGATGAGATGTCAGGAAGAAATTCTTCACCATCAGGGCGGTGAGGCCCTGGCACAGGTTGCCCAGAGCAGCTGTGAATGCTCCATCCCTGGAAGTGTTCAAGGCCAGGCTGGATGGGGCTTTGAGCAACCTGGGCTGGTGGAAGGTGTCCCTGCCCATGGCAGGGGGGTTGGAACTAGATGGTCTTTAAGGTCCCTTTTAACCATATCATTCTATGATTATAGTGTTGCCACTTGGTATCTCAAGGCAAGGTGTCGACTCCAGCACTGCATCACTATTGTAAGGTAGAAGGTTTGTAAAGTAACAAAACCTTAAGTGCTGGCCTGGAAGCAAATCACAGTGGTGGGAAACTGGCATGAGAAGTGATAGATAAGCTCAGAAATCCTTGTCTTTCTGCTGATCTAGCTTTCAGGGGCTGGCATTTGTGAATGCAGCCCATTCAATATGAGTGCTGTAGCATGTTGGTCTGTAACAGAGACGTGGTCTATGTGGGATAAGGTTGTGGATCACTGGTAGAACCTTCTGTCCAGTTTTTTCCAGATATACAAAATGTGCCCTTAGGTCTTTTCCTCCTATTCTTCCCCCTTGACAGCGAGAATTATGGATGGAGGTGCCAGCCTCAACTTTAAATTTCCTGTTGCTTGTTAATTTGTGGGATATTCATGCAAGTGAAAAACACATTGATTTGTGGAGCGTTCACAGAGGGCTAAACAGTGAATTTGAACATAAATCCATTTTACCTTTCATATATCGGTGCAATCCTTTCAGTCACTTCTGTAGCTGGCTATGAAATGCATCTAAACCAAATCCTCAAATTTCCTCGATCCTTGTGGGAAGCTTAAATCTGAGATGTCTCACAAGGGGCTAAAGTGAAAACCTAGGTTCATTAAAATAGCTATGTTTTATAAGCTCTTTATAGTTAGATGTAATTGCTGACTTAAACATACTACACTCCAGTTCATTTGCAGAAGAATGAAGCGAGGCACGAGCCAGCCAATGCAAGCCGTGGTTTCATCTGCAAAACTGCTCATTGGCATCACGGTCTGGAGGTATTCCCACCCTGCAGCAGCCATCCCCTTGATGCTGACCATGCAGTTTTGTAAGGTTGTGCAGTGAAACATGTCGGGGAACTGATCCGGCTGCAGAAGAAAAAGAAAAATCCTTTCGTGTCCTGTATGTTTCTTGTTACAGTGGATCAGTTCCCCTGTCAGGCTGATGTCACGCACCACTGCGGCAGCATACGGAGGGCATCGCTCGCTGCAGGGCAGAGGCAGGCAGAGGGGAATCCCCAAAGTTGGTATTGCTGCCAAATTGGTAACGTGAAACCATAACCCTAGCAAAGGAGGAGAGGACAAGTATGTAAACAGTTTAAAGAAAAAAAGGGAAAAAAAAAACAGGGAAAGCTGCTTTGGTGGGAGAGTACTTTAAAAAATAAATAAACAAACAGAACCCAACACTTCCCCCCCCTCAAAAAAAAACCAAACCCAAACTAAGTCCTTTTTCATAAGAAATGGCTCAGGAGCGGTGTTCTTCTGCCTGACCCCACAGTGGAGAAGGGAGCTGTTTCAGGAAGCCTTCAATGCAGAAGGGGAAGAGAGAGGAAAGAAAACAAGCAACGCCAAGAAGTGCACGGTCAGTGAGGTTTAAAAATCCTCCCTCATTTGGGTTTTAGCAGCAGAAGGCGGTGTTAGTGACCATGAAGGGAGGAGAGCTTTCCCACAGAGTCTGACCCCGGCATCTTCTTCCGTGCTGCTAGAAGGGCTGCGTGCAGGACTGGGATACTGCTCCTGTTTGCAGGCCCTTTTTATGGCTGCACCTTTTAAAGAGGGGTTCCCAGGCATTGCTCAATCTGTAACCTTCATGTGCTTCCTGCGGAGCACGCTCTTAAATTATTTTTTATCAAAAAGGCCCAGAAATTTGATGGGGAGATGTGAAGATGGGCATGATCAGGGAGGATAATAAAGAAGAACCGTCACTTCCCTGGCTGTAGCTTTGTTGGCCCTCCTGCTTTCCGAGATAAAGATACAGTGGCTGGTCTGAGTTCTATATCAAAAGGCTGATTTGGCTGCTTGATTATATATGAAATATGGATTTAAAGCTTAACTTATGTTCCCAAAAGCGAATCAATCGCAGGGTAAAGCCTGACACATTTGTTATGATCACTAAAGAGCTTTGCTGGGCTTGTTGATGCTCATAGTGGCTGGAGGGGCTTTAAAAAGCTGTTTGGATCCAGTTTACTGAAATCTTACCTGTTCAGAATTTATTTATGTATTTATTAATAACAGCTCAGGGTGGGAATCTTTTTTTTCTCTACTATTCTTCTACCTCTGGGTTTCAGGAACTACCTCCAGAGAAGGAGTTAAACCTCCTTTCACCAGGCAGAAATGGAAAGAGAGGCACAAAAACTTGCAGAGTCACCGTCCAGAAAGGCTGTGATCTAGCCAAGTACTTAAGTTCTTCTGAAGATGGCCTTACTCAGCTCCTTGGTTAAATGCTTTGCTGGTTGTGCTGTTTTAGGCCTTGTTCCTGGAAAGCAGAGCATATTAGACCTAGCAAAAAGCTGCCATAACACGACTGAATATTTTCTTGTACCCGTGCAAGCTCTCACAGAACAACCTGGGGCATCTCTGTGGGTACTGGAGGAAGAAAACACCTTTCGGGGGCTGTGGATCATTGCCGTGTTCACCTCCCTTGCAGCACTGGTGAGTGCACAGCCAGAAGGTCAGTGCCACGCTGGCGTTTGCCAGGAAGGCGGCGGTTCGAGCCATCCTGCCTTGGCTGACAGGCCTCTGGGGCTTGTCGTTTCACAAATGACACACACATGCATGCACAAATAAAACCCTGGCAATCTCTTTCTGCAAGATCCTTGCTGCTTCCAGGGGGAAGGAGCGCAAAGTAATTTGATGCCTTCATTATCTTCATAACATGAACCAATTTGTCAGCAAACTACTGTGCAGCCTGATTCCTGATTGCAGAGAAAACCAGGCTGGGAGAGAGGACTATTATTTGCAACTAGTTTAAGCATTGTTCTTTTCCAGAGGAATATAAATACACTGTGTAGAGCTGGCTCATTAGACACTTATCCGTTTGTATTTATGGTTTAATTAAATAGCTGCATGGGAGGACTTTGGTTTCTAATCACAATAACAATAATGGTTTTGCCCTCCTTATGGCAGTTTCTGAGGACGGCTTTGTAGGCACGAGTGCATTTAATCTGTCAGCTCGTACCCCTTGATGGAAAGAAGAAAGCAAAACATTTTAACCCCTGTTGTACAGATGGGGAGGACTGATAGGTAAAGAGTTTCAGTGACCAGCCCCAGGTTACCCTGCTTACTGGCTTCTTAGAAGAACACTTAGTTTTCTGCCTGAAAAGCAGGGCTAGGAAGTTAGTGTGAGTTGCTGATTGCTCTTTGTTTCTAAAGAGACAGGCCCCCATGGAGCCTTGTAAGAGCCACTTTCACCTCCCTTCTTGTTTTGTTACAAATTCCAGGCTTAGTCCAGCTTTTCAGTCACCCTTAATCTGGTTGGGTTTTTTTGGGGGTTTTTTTAGATATGAGAGAGACTTGCTGTGGCTCTGATTGCATCCTTCCCACTCTAGGTTAAAACGTACTGGGTACGATTCCTCCAAATGAGCCCCTGCGCAGTGTCCTGTGCTGCTTCCCTGTGCCGGGAATTAACCCCTAAGGGCTGGATTCCAGCTCAGGCCATGTGGGATGGGGCAGGAACTACCTGCTAGGTTGGGAGTAACGCAGATGTGAGGTGGGTTACAAACCACCAGAAAAGCTGCAGCCGAGTTAAGTAACACTCTGCCCATCTCTGAAGATGGTGCCTAGTCTGGTGTTCCTTTCTGTTCTGGTACTGTCTTCTGACATACCACACCCTGTAGGTTTCTTGCCACCCTCTATTTCCCATAAAAACAGTTCCAAAGAAGATTTGCTTTGAGTTTTTGATGGGAGACAGTCTATGTAATGGCTCTGGAGTAGAGGCTGGTTGAATGCAAAGCAACTTTTAGGTAAAGGTTTTCTGTGTCTACCCACCCCTTCATTTCTTACACTAGCTGACCTCTGTGATCTCAAGCTGGGACAGAGGACAGAAGGGTTGTGAGATCTTCTGATCAGGCCTACATATTCAGGTGGTGCTTTGACTTCAAGGCTGAATTTTCTGTCTGAAAAGTCAGGAGAAATCTAAAGGAACTGCCAGTTGCTTAGAAAATAGAAAGGAAGAACTCTTTGACATTATATTTTGTTATTCCTAATCCCTATGGTAGCTGATGCTTTTTTTTTTTACTCTCTTCCGTGTTTAATGTGGTCCCTTAAATTGCCTAAGCTTCTTTTTCTTCTCTTTAACTCAGTTAAATCAGATTCCCCCATACCCTGAAATATAAAATACATGGAGGTTTTCTCTAAAGCATAGTTTATGCAAATAATTCCCTCTCTGCATTCCTGTGCTAGAGTCAAGCACTGCATATCTGATTGGGCTCTTAATGACTTTTGGGAATCATTTAAATATCTAGCTGACTAGCCCAGTTAATAATCAAAGCTGCAACTCCTTGAAGCAGGAGTGACTCATGGAAGAAGAAAGCTTCTGGTTATTTCTAAGCCTCACTCCTACCCCTTCACCGACGTGCAGACTCTGAAGGGCATGGCATTATCAGATGTTCCCAGGCAATGTGCATCCTTTCTGTCTTGCTCCCAGTCACACGTTCAGGTGGTGCAAACTGCCAGCTCGGCTTCTGAACATCTGTTGCCTGTGCATCCTGTTGCAGGGAGATCGCTGGAGCTTGCAGATTAAGCAGTTCAGGGGCAAATTTAGTGTTTGACTTGCAGATTTTTCTGGGGGGGGGGGAACCCTTAGATGTTGCAGTGGGGATAGTGCTCCTGAGATAACTGTCTTTACTCCTGTGTGCTTAAGTGTGCCCTGATGATGCTGGTGCTATCTGTGAATGACTTGGAAAACAGTGAACATTGGGATTTGCCTTTGGGATTGCTAATCTAATTCAGTGCGTCCTTTCCCAAATGAATGTTACTCGATTCTGATGTTTGTCCCAATTTTTAAGGTATTTTCAGACTGTCTTGCCTAATGTTTCCTGAAGTTTCATTTAATTTCTAGAATGAACTCTTCTTTTAAAATTTTCTGTTCTAGAGTGTTATGGATTATTGTGATATGTTGTTACCTGCTGGTTGTACTGCAGCTGGACAAAACTCTGGTAATGGAAAAGTAATAATTACTGTGTGTTTCCCCTTCTCTTGCACCCCAGGATTACTCCCCTGAGCACTAGCATGATGTTAGGACTACTTTTGGCATCTCTGTATTCTCTTGTGTGTCCTGAATGGCAGTATTCAGTGAGACATGCTGCTTCTCTGATTTATGAATTGAGATATATTCCACCAGAGAGAATGAGTGCCTGGGGGAGGAGAACAGGGCTTTGATCTGACTGTGCTTTTGAAATATTACTGTAAAATCAGAATTAGATTGTAATCTCTTTGGGGCAGAGACATCTTTGTTTGCCCTATACAGTGCCTAGCATGCTTTGGGTGCCATGTTATTAACAACAGAAGTTGAGTAATGAGTGATGGTGGCAAACTGTATCTATTGATCCTGCAGAATTGAGGGGCTGTTCTTTCCTCATCCTATAATTAATCGTATGTTTTGATTTCTCTCCCCTGCTACCTCATCTTCTTAGTAACTGGACTTTGCTGGGCTCTCAGATCACATGTGTGGTGGGATGGATCTGCTGCCTAGCCATCGCCTGGGGTTTTGTGCTGTGGACAGCTGCTTTGACCTGCCCCTCAGCTCTGCACGGCCTCGTGTCCTGCTGCGTGAGCAAGGTCAGCTGCCATGGCTAATCTGTGGTACTTGCTATCCGTGGTTGGCCTTGAGCACTCTCTGCGGCCTCAGGAAGCCTTAAAATGGTAAAGATAGCAAGGAAAAGCATGGGGTATGTTTGTGTCTGAGAGGATGACAGCAGACTGTTGGCCCAGCCTTTCGGTTCCTCCCAGGCTGTCCTCACCAAGAGCTCAGTTCCCAGACATCCTACTGCTCCTTCTGGTTTGCCATAAAAGAACGTTATTGCAGAAAGGGACCTGAGCATCTGTGGTTTTAGGCGTGTTCTTATAAAGAAGAATAATTCTTACAAGGTCCTGAAACTCTCTTGGTTGCTCTTTGCAACAAAACCTCAGTTCTTAAAAGGGATCTGTGACTTTGCTTGGCAATTACCTGAGCAATTGAGGATGGAAGTATTTCTCTTCCTTTCTGGAAAGCAAACCCTGACAAGAATCCCAGGGAGAGCCCTGCAGTGGGATGACCGCATCCAGGGAGCTGCTAGGACCAGTCATGGATTTTTCCTTTTGCTAATGTGAGCACAGAGGTGACATTCATCTGGGGCTGACAGATTTTTTTATTTTTTTTTTTCCTCTTGGTTTGAAGTTTTAGAGAAGGTGTACATAGACTGGGCATTTTAGTCACTGGGCTGAGTTGTGCTAAGCCTGCAAAATGATCCTCTGAAATTTGTTCTGCTTCACTGTCTCCCTCTTTTTTTTCTCCTTCAAACGTTACCTGCCCCCCACCCCCAGATGTGAAACATGGATTTTTTTGCTTGTTAATTGCCTGCCCTAAATCAGAGGTTCTCAGTGGGATAGGCCTAGCTGAAGATGTCCTGTCCACATTCCTCCAGAACTGCTCTTTCCTCAGCTCTAAAACTGACACCATGTGTAATGGTTTCACCAAGCTTTTGCTGTCACTGTGTCACTGCTGCTAAAAAACCTGGTTTAATTCATAATCATTGTATCTGAGTGGAAAACTTGCCTTATCATTGTAGTGCAAGAGGAAGGAAAGGATACTCAAGGTGTGATTGCTGTGATCCCTAAATGAGTCATGGTTTTTGATGTTGAAAGAGCTGTCTGTGTCCTCCTAAACTGTGTATGTGGCTTTGCTTTTTAAGGTGAAAGATGAGGTTTCTGTCTGTTCTGCATGTGGTGGTTCAGATTTGAGGATAGTAGTTTCTGTAGTCTTGACAGTTAGAGTTGTACAGCTTTGGGATAGAGGGCCGCCCCACTCCAGGATGCCCTGTTGCAGTGGGGAGGCTGTTTACGCTAAAAGCAACTGTTTTTTGAAGAGAGGGAGCGGGATGGGCTCTCAGATTATTTGAACTGAGCTGGTTGTGAAATAGTCCTTGCGGAAACTCTTTCAAAGAGGACTGTTTTCCCATCTGTCATGATAAGATGCAGGAACACTTTTTAAATGATCGTACTTTCCTAAGAGTAGATTGGAATTTGGAGAGAGGCAGAAAATGTGCCTTTTTTTGAGACCTGCCAAACTATGAGTTAGAACTGAGGTACACTTAGGTGATGTCTCCAACTCAGTTGCCTATAGGTGCTTTGCTCTAAAATGGGACATGTTGTGTCTCATTTCACATGGGCTACTGAGCTGTGTCCTAAAACACTCACCTAATTGTCTTGGTTCTCCAGCTACCGAAATTCATTAACAGAGACAGAAGTTTCTTGCCTCCCCAGCCGGGAAGAAAAAGGCAAAGGACTTGTGAAAGGGAGGGGGGAGAGCTCAAAAGGAGAATTTGCTGGCAGATGACTATGGTGAATCCTACAGCCCCATTTAGCGCATCTGTGTCTCCAGAGTAGCTGATGGTGTATGCGAAATGCAGCAAGTCCTCGGGCTATTGTGTAACTTGGGGGATGCCTGCAGCCGCTGTTCATAATTAATCATTTAAGCAACAGTAAAATCAAGTGACTTTACTGACAGTATCCAAACTGCTGACCTCAATGCATTTTAAAAGTTCGCTGGATATTGAACCTCAAATGACCCATGGATGGATCTGGAATAATAATTTTCATAATCCTCAAGTCATTATCTTAAGAGGGAACGTATTGTTCTCCTAATTAAGTCCGTCCACACGCTGTGCATCTTCCCATGCAAATGCACTGTGCATAAACTAATTAAAAGAAATATACAGCCACAAGGACTTAAACTGTCTTTTATGCAATCTCTTTAAATTATAAGGAGTCTCCCTCTTCCCCCCCTCACACACATACTCTAACAAGGGATTCAGCACCATATTCAGCAGGGAAAACCACTGAGCAGTTTTGGATCAGAATCTGGAATTCCCCAGAATTTATTAGAAACTCTTTGTTTTATGACATTTTTGTGAGGCCCCTGGATGTGTAGAAGACCCTAATTAAGTGAGAGTTATGATTGTTTAATAAGAGACAGTCCCTGCCCTGAAGAGCTTACAGTCTAAACAGACAAGACAGCCAAAAGCTGAAAGAGCCTTGTTTTGCAGTTAACAGCTCAGCCATTGAAGAGCTGGATGACTTTTTC
The DNA here is from genome assembly GCF_000690535.1 of Cariama cristata. NCBI lineage: Eukaryota > Metazoa > Chordata > Aves > Cariamiformes > Cariamidae > Cariama > Cariama cristata. The sequence goes on from NW_009600088.1 coordinate 141,972, forward strand.
AAGGTCATACGTACGGAGCTGGAAATTAGAGGCAGACCTACTCTAGCACTGCAAATCTGGAGTCTTCCACCTTTAGCAGCAGTCCCAAAAGATGTAATATGTAGAAACCTATTTGATGCAACAGCCCCAAAGGGCAATTTCCCAGTGAAACTCACTGGTATTTGGTTAGCCGGGAAACGGTTGTGAGACTGCTTGGCTGTTGTCAGTAGTTGTTTCATGTTCTCAGGTGTAGTGGAGGCTGTGCCACTGGAAAGTAATGTGTTGGAGGCATGTGACCATCTTAAAACATCTTCTGCCATGTGTCTCCACTTAAGGCTCAGCAGCACCATGCAGATATAGCAGAAGTGCCTGTGCCAGCAGTGTGTGTGTGTGTGTGTTGTCTGTGTGCCTCATGTTGGATCATGATTTTGATGAACTCTGGACTGGCCTCCATTTGTGTTTGGTTATGGCAAGAATATGAACGAAACAAGTTGAAGGATATTGTCAGGGTCAGCCTTTTTGCTGTAATTTCCCTTGGGACTGGTGCTGACATTGCCTTTGGCTTCTACTTCGCAGAAGAGCAGAAGCTCTGGATGTGTCCTGCTTGCTGTTTTCACTCCTCTTGTGTGATGCGTGTCTGGTGTCTGTACATCTGCCAGAGCACTGTGGTGTTACTGCTTGCTCTCCTCCTGTAAGAAATCAAAAGCAACTTAAGTATTTTTTCTAATATATCATCATAGCCTCCGTGGGTGCAGGAAGAGGTGTCTGTACATACTAACGTGCTAGATTGGAGGGTAGCTTAAACCAGTGGGTATGCCAGCAAGATAACTTGGATTTTTGTCTTGCCCAGGCTTTCTCCCACAAACTCCTTTCTTGACTGCTGGGAGATACTCCAGGTTAAGTCTGGGGCATCTGAGTTGGAGCAATAATCTTGTAAACTGAATCTGAATTTCGTGATGGAGCATCTCAGTGTTTTCACTGGTCTGAATGGTCTTCAGTGGGTTTGGTGGTAGAGAGATTGGCATTTGCAAATCTCACGTGCAAGATTGTGGACCTGCTGTGCACAAAGACCATGAGTGACAGGTCATAGAAAACAGGACAGTCGGTAAAGGAGTAGTTGGTGAGTAGTCTGACCTGAGCAATGTACCCAGACAAAGAAGTTGGTATTTGCACAGAGGTGAACTGGGACAATGCAGCCATGCCCACTCACAAGAGAGGACACAAAAGCAATTGTTGTGCAACGTGGCTGCTCTGAACCAGGTGGAATAATATCAGCTGCTAGATGAAGATGGGCTGTGTCGCTCACAGCCCTGCAGAAGCCTTTCTGAGTTCTGCCAAATAAATGTTAGTTGAAGCCTGCAGCTTCTGAACAAGTAATGTCTGCCATTATTGAGGCAATGGAGGTCCAAATTTCAGAAAGAGTCTTTCAGCATGTGTGAATGCAGTTGGGACTGGTTCGGAGGGAAATGGCAACGAAGTCCTCAATGGCCTGGGCATGGTTGGATAGGAATTTGCACATAAATTTTGAGAAAGCACAGGGATTTCCTTGCTCTCTTGTAGCGGGTGTTTGTAAGTGCAAAGTGGAAGATGAAATTTTCTTAGGCTGGTCTTGATTACTGTCTCATTCTTTGCACATGGCAGGTTTCCTGACAGCATCCCTACTGACACAGCAGTCATTGAAAAAGGCAGCTGGAAAAGGAGGGTGATGAAGAGCCCAACTCTGAAGCTGGGAGGCCCCTGCAGCACAGGATCAGAACTGGAGCGAACAAGCAGTTCTCGTCTTATCTGATGTAGCCTGGAGAGCAGACAGATAGGACTGCAGCAATCAGTATGATGGGAATGTGGTGGGTGGACTCTACCAAGAGAAAAGAAATGCTTCCCTCTATGGATGAACCTTCATCTCTCTGTTTCCCCCTGCTCCAGTCCTCATTTTAGTAAGAGGGAGGATCTTTTCCCCATCCAGCGATGAGATGAAAGAGTGCCCCCCATTTGACACTTCATGAGTTGGCTGAACCCTACGAAATGATCTTCATAAAATCCTGATTCCAAAGCATCAAAGCCTTTTCCTGACTGGTAAAAACCCTAAAAATTCCTGGAAGAACTGCCAAAGGGCAACGGGGCTGATTCTGTCAACTGCCTTTGGTTAGAGCTGGATTTGGTTATTTATGGGGGCCGGGGGAGGCAAGAACTTTCCAGATGGGCGGCTGAACCAAATGTAACAATGATAAAAATCAATGCAGTTATGTGAAGGGAAAAGAATGCCTGCGCTGAAGGGCTGCATGAGGCACACGCTTCTCTATGCTGAAACATCCCTCAGCGCAGTGCTGCTCATGGCATCCCAGCCTGTGCTGTCTCATCCCTGTGCACTGCACAGACATCTCCTCTGTGTCTGCTGAAATGCGCCCTTTGCTGGAGGGATCCTGACTGGATTCAATGGTACCTACCTAACAAGACTCCACGCTGACTGAGGAGTAAGTAAGGAGTAAGTACCTTATCCTGCTAAAAGCATGTCCAGGAGAGTAGTCACCCAAATGCGATGAAGTGTCATCCCACCCCAGTGAGATTATAGCAGGACTGGTCCTTCAGCCCATGCAAGAAGCCAACAACTGATTAGCAGCATGACTTTTGTCTCCCCAGAAAGGTTGCTGTGTCCTGGTGTCCAGGTCATGCTGGGACTCCAAAGAAGCAGGCGTGTGTCTCAGAATTGGTGTGTGAGGGATCGAGGCTGGGACACAGGGTATCAAACAGGTTGCACAGAAGCCCTTGGATGAAAAACAAGATGGAGAGATGAACGTTTCCTGTCTGAAAAGTCTGGAGAAATTTGCTGTTGCACTGTGAATGGTGTAAAGGAACTGAGTGAGCAGGGGAGAAACCTTCAAAATCACCTGGGTTCTGAAGTCATCCTGAAGCATTAATTCTGATTTCTTAGAGCCCTGTTGGTGCGCATGGCACTGCACAATTATGAGTCAGAGTGAAAAACTCTGTCCCTTCTCCGAAGACATTGCAGCCTAGGCGTACAAGGGAAGAGAAGACATAAGGCAGGCAAAACCTATGGGACCAGGACTGATTGTTAGATCTTTGTATGCATCCGAGAATAAAGGAGGGGAGGATTCAGTAATTCCTGCAAGAAGGAAGCTTGCTTGCCATCTACTTTGCGAGGAAGCATGCTGAGTATCTGGTACAAGTGGGAAGATGACTGGGAGTCAGGACAGATGAAGTATCTGGTGAGAAAGGAAATTTGCTGGAGGGGTTGGAGATGGTGACTGCCAACTGTGCTTGGCTGAGTGCAGCCTTGGATTTACTATGTTAGTGAAGTTTTGGATGCCTGCATGGGTTGTTTATAGCCACGCAATTAGCCAGTGCAATATCATCATCCTCCTAGTGTTGATCTTTATTTTTGAAGGTATCCTTTGGTGGAAAACCTCCAGTACTGCCATGGAAAGGATATGCAAAAAATTGTCCCTTGGGCAATTTCTTTTTTCCACTGAGTTCTCTTGTATTTCTTTGTCTGCTATTCATACTTCTTGACCTCGCCTGTTGACCAATATGTGTTTACACTGTTGAAAAGTTGGTGTGGCTCAGCCTACTGAGGTTGGTGTTCACCACTGTGCAGTGAATTCCAGCTCTCTAGGTAAGTCTAATGAAATTGGGGGAATTAGTCTGTCTTATCCAAAAGACACAGCCTTATTCAGTTGATTTTCTTTATTTAGGTCAGGCTCTACATCGGTGTGTGTGGTCCCACCATCAGGTTGCCTTTCACCAGCCTGCTGTCTTGTTGGAGCCCAGCCCTGGCCACAGTCAGCAGTCAGCTAAGGTGCTTGCTCCTCTCTCTGCTGCTTACCCATGGATGGACCCTGCTTGCAGCGCTTCAGCAATTTGGCAAGAGAAGACCAGGATGAGGCGAGTGATTTGTTTGCTAGTAAGACAGTGGGACCTTTGTTTCTTGTAAAAGGCACAGAAGGTAAGAGATGCCATTGATGTTTCAAGATGTTCTTATCATAGGCCTTAGTGTGAATTGACACTGTTCATCCACGCTTTCTCTGCAGCTTATTGATGAAAATGGAGAATTTTCTCCTGCTGTCTCCAGTCTCTGGAAAGCTCCTAGACAAAAGAATTTTTCAGACACATCATTTCCTTTTGTGAATCAAACTCTAACCCCTTAATGTTCAGCAAATAATTTGTTCCAAAGGGACTCTGTTGTATGTGATCGTAATTACATTTGGTTTTTAATAATCATAAACACTCCTGTTTTTCTAAGAACCAGCAAAACTGATTTCCAAATCATTTAGTTTGAATGGCATGTTTTGTGTTTGTGTAGCATCTTCTCCCCCATATGCGCTTCTAAAGAAAAACAAACAATGTACTTAAAAAAAAAAAAAGTAAGGGGGGGGCAGGGGAAACCTTGGAGAACTTTAAAGACTCTAAACCTGAAAAGGGAGGGTGGGATCAGCTAATTTGTCCCTCTTTTGTATGGTTTATTAAGCCTTTTGTTCTGGAACGCATGGGTTCAGTGGGAAAGCGGTTTTTGATATATAATGTATTTACTTTTGCTAATTAATTAAAGCAGTATTCATATGAAAATGCAGACTGATAATGGCTTTCACAGCAACAACTGTGTTTTTTAAAGTAGCAACTTTTAATTACAAATTGACTGGCAGAAATATATAAACCCAAATATTGTTCCACTGATTTCCTTTTAACTGTGTTACTCTTGCTTGATTTATCGGATTAGGGCTTTTCACACATAGTGCGTACAAGATATTGTTTTTAATGAGAAATTAAAAGATTACCAACAATACCCATAAACCATTAAAAACACAAACTCTAGATGAATGGTAATTAGACAGAATGATTTGAGGCTGATAAATTGAAAGCAATTAATGTATTTGTTTGGGATTCTGAAGATAGCTCTGAGTGTTCCAGAAAGCACTGAAGGGTTCAGATTTGGTGCCAAATTGCATGTGGAGACACCTGCACCACTTCAAGTGTGTGGGGTACCAGTAGAGCACCAGTGGAGAAGATGCTGACAGGGCTCCACTGGGCTTTGAGAAGGGGGAGAGGTGTGAGGAGTTATATGAAGGGGTTTGGGGGAGAGGGCTAAAGGGATGTATCAAAACAGGGCTTCCTTGGATCAAACCTTTTCTGTGTTTTACTGTTATCTGTGACATAATGTAAGGGGAAACTTGAGGGGGGAAAGCGCTGAGGAGAAGTAAAGGTTTCTCATCTGTGCTGTGGTTTATCAGGATTGCGTCTTCTGCTCAACTCGAGCAGTCCTCAGTCAATAAGCCTGCATGAGATGCTCTCTTTTGGGAGATGAGGAGGTTGCATTTGTTAATGGTGGCTTGTAACCCCAGCAAGAGCATCCTGTTTCTATTCTTTCTCTTATTCTTGGCAGAGCAAATGTTTTGGGATTCTATTTCAGCAAAAGGAAGTACTCTCGGGTGGTGATGCCTTTTGATATTGTTCCTTGTGCTTGGGTCTAGAACAGAACTCACCATGATTTCCCATCTCAGGAGAATTTCTTAGGACAAGAAAAATAGCTAAAATCAAGTAATCTCCTAAATCAGGATAGTGATGTCTCTTCTCAAAAATCTTAAAACAAAATAGCCCTCCCCACCCCAAAACCTAAAGCCCCAGGCAACATATGATTTGAACAATTCAAACCTCTCATTTCAGTTTTTACTATTTTTATTTTCAAGACATGTCCAAGTGTAAATTAAACAGAACATTGAAATGAAGAGCCATGGCAAAAAAAAAATCTGAAACCTCCTCCCCCCTTTCCCCCAAGTCAGTAATATCCATCAGAATTGACCCTTTCTTACATGCAATGTTTTCCATGTGATAATTTGGTATTTCTGATGGGGGGGTGGGGAGCGGGGTATTTTTCATGAAAAAAAAAATCACGACATGGAATTCTGCAAGTAGAACTGCCTTCTTCACCATCAGCTTATCTCTATATTCCAATACCTCTGTTAGATGTAACTTTTCCATGAGGCTTTTCAGTTCTTAACCACTGTAGAAAAAAACACATTATTTAACAAGGCAAGAGCAAAAGGATGGTGTATGCCCTTCACATTCGACCATCAGCTGCTGGTATCTTGTTCAAGGAACCAGGTTTTCAAAAGAGCTCAAGTTCTTGAAAGCACTTAGCAGAGCAGGTGCTGGTGGGCGCTCAGTTCTTTTGAAAACCTGGTCATCACATTCCTAGTGGAAACTGTTGGGCTGAACCAGATTGGTTTTTTTGAGGCTTTGCTCTGTACAAATTATGTTCTCTATGGAAACTCTGTGGCTTGCCAAATTTTAGGCCCCAATTCTTTCACGTGTTGACTGTCTTCCAGGCATGCTTAAGTCTTGCAGGTGCTCTGAAGTTTACTTTTACAGGAGCAGGAGCCCTGTCTTCTGTCCCTGTGACTCAATCCCTGTGCAGCACACTGAATTTCGTGGGGTGATTTGTTATGGCACTCCTCCATCCTACCGGAGGCATGGTTGGTTGCAGAGAAAATTAGGTGTGTTAGCAAAGAATATCTTGCTTCCAGGGTTGAACTGGACAAGGTGCCGCTTCACCCAGTGGCCTTACTCTGGGGAACATTTGCTGGGTTGTGGCCGCTGCTGTGAAGTAGCATCTTGGGCATTTCATAAAGTATTTTTCATTCCTTATACACCAGTTCAGCCATCAAATTAACAAATAAGGTTCCTGGAGAAGCCACCTGGGACCTATTGTAAAAGCTAGACGCCAGTAAAATCCAGTTGCATCTAGCAAAAGGGAAAAGACCAATAAGGAAACAATAACAGAAAAGCTCTATTAAAAAGGCATATGGATACAATGTTGCTGGCCCAGTTAATGAACCTGTTCTATTCAGTAGTGCAGTAAAATCCGAAGTAATTGCAAATGAAACTTAATGCCTTGTAAAAGAGTTCAGCTCCCTTCTTCCATAGCTACAGCTTTTTGAAATAAAGGCCTGATCCAGCAGGAGGGGTATGTGTGCTGCACAGCTTAAATAGTGTTTTGGGAAACATCTGATTAACTGCGGACAGTGCTAAGGTTGTTAAAAATGTCCTGGCTTTTTTGGCCAGCCCATCCTTCTGCAGGAGGATGCGGAACAGGGCAGCACATGGACAGTTTGGCTTCGACCCCGGGCATGTGGGATCCTGCGTGTTCTGGTCTCCCCTGCAGGCACAGGATTCATCTCAGACTGCTCCAGCCAGGAAGCTGCTGAGGTGATGGTTACTTTTTTCCTCTATTCTCAAATCCCTCTGTTTTGCCATCGTTCTGACTAGAGGGGTGGACTCAAAAGCCCTGTAAAAGCAAGGCTTGAGGAGTCCTCCTAACCTTGTCTGTGTGCGTATTCCTTCTGGGCTTTGGTCCAGACATTTTCCCTGACTTTTTTACAGCATGTGATTCCTGCCTGTTTCAAGCAAACTCCATTTGTTTGGGGAAAATAGACTCATGATTTTGCTTTCTGTTACAGATTTTGGATAGCGACAGTTTAAGTCATGGGGCTAAATCCTGATTGTTTTTACTCAGCTCTCAAGTCAAACTTCCTTTATGTGAATAAGAAATAAGTAGGAGGAGGGGATTTGCAGCACCAGCATTTTCTGGTGAGGATAGTGATTTTTAATTTTTTTTTGGTTGTTTAGCGCCTGGTCTTTGGGAATTAAAAAACTGCTTGAGAATTTTAGCTTCATTTCAAAGGCACATTTCTAGTCCTCATGTTTGTGTGAACTCCCCCCCGTGTAATTTGGAAGTGTGACTTGGTTATGCCTGAAAGACCTGGGATTCAGAAGGCAAAGAAAAATAACCCAAAGCTGATTGTTATTAAAAACAAACACCACCACCCCCTCCCCAAACTGACGGTATTTGAATTCCTGGGTTTGCATTGCTGATTTTGGGCCAAGGGAACTGAAGGCAGGTAGAAGCCTGACTTGCATTAGATCAGAAGCAGGAACCTGGCAGTTTGCTTGAAAATGGCCTGAGCCTGTTAAGCCTGGTGAACCAAGCGCCTGCAAAATGGAGTGAGCAAGGACAGAGTGAGTGCCATAGAGTGAAATACCAGCCCTTAGAGAAAATCCTTCCTGCTTCCACCCATAAAACCTGATTTTTCAGGAAAGAAGTATCAGTCCTGCAAAGGGTGATATCCCCTCGTCCTCCTTTACTAATCAGGTTTTCATTTAATTTGCAATGCTTCGTTTCCCCACATGAATTGACTACAGTTGGTAGATAAAGCTCTGAACAGCCCTCTTAAGTTCAAATGATGGTTCTAGCTGCACATTCCTCCATTAAAAATGTGCAGTGTCCTTCTTTCCTGGCATGTGCTAGCAGAAGTCATGGGGTGCACCCTGAGAAATAGCCCCTCCTTGCTTTATTGTTGTTCTTTCCTTCTGATGGCGTGAGTCAGGGGTACCGTCAGCCTCTGAACCGACAGTGTCTTCATTTTGGCAGTTACTCTGCCCGTTTCATTGTTTGACGGAGCTGTGACATGCTATAAGGTTTATCTTGATTCTGTGTACTTGACAATAAAGGGGCAAATTTCTGAAATTTGAGTGGGATTTCTAGAGAAATGTCCTTCCTCCTTTCCCCCTCAAAAGCAAGCAATCTCCTGCAAACTCGCCAGCCCACTTCTTTTCTTACAGGGTTAGGGCTGGAGACCTTTATTAACTTCCTGCGTAACCATGGGTTTGACTTGGCTTCTCTCAAGGTTCTTGCTGAAATTGGTCCAACACTTTATCCTCACATCCACCCACGCACATGAATTCCTCAGTGTCATAAGTTGGTTAAGATCCATGTAAGTCATGGCATCTCACCGCCTTTGCCCCTTCGTCCACCCCTGTGAAAAATGCGTGGTGTTGTAAACGGAGGCAAATGCAAATATATACAAGGTGGGGAGCCTTACTGATATGGAACCAAGAGATGAGGGCAGCAAAGACATAGTCTGTGGAAGGCTGTTAGGGCTTTTCAATAATGAAATGCAGAACTGTCTGTTAAAGCTGGATGTGAAGTCTGCGGAAGTCAATGGAGAGATTTGTATTGATTTTAGTGAAGTCTGGATCAGTCCCTTCAAAAGCAGCAAGGAATATGGTCCTAATCAGATGATATGATTGTGGTGAAAGATAGGGCTTAGCATCTCTGCAGGACCCTAAATAAGACCTCAGGTCTTTCAGAAGTGCTCATTAGAAAAGGGACAGTTCCTATACTCAGGGGATATTACAGCAGAGGCCAGTGGATGTTGTCTGCTTTGGAAACTCTGCTCCTTTGGTTAAATGAGAACGCCATGTACTTTCAAATCTGGTTCCAGTTTTAGGTGTTGAATGCTTGAAAATCTATTTCTGTGCTTTTTAGACTGCCTCCCCTTCCATTTCAAAGCTGAATTTTGCAAGGTGTTATGCTCCTTCAGCTTTTAGGGCTACGTGTATACATACATAGTCAAGGACCTTAGGAGGATCACTGTTGGGAAATCGGGGGGCGGGGGGGGGGAGATTTGGATATTTAGAATAAGGATATGAACATTTGAGATAATTTTAGAAATGGTAGGCCAGCCAGCAATTTCACAACTCGATCTTGATTTGAACTCTGAAACCCCAGCAAAGTTGGGGTATATGATCCCAAGACTGGGCTTGTCTAAACATGGAAATCAGTCAGAACTCAAGTCAGCAAAAATGTGTGCAAAGGCGCTGAATAAATGCAGCGGTCATGGGTAGCTAATCTTCCCACCCAGGAGCTCTGGTATTCTCAGTATGCAACCATTATCATCTAAAATACTACCTGTCCCATTGCAGCCTGGATTTGGTCTCCTTGCCTGTGGATTAGACGTAAGGAATACAACACAAAATACATGCACAAAACCCTTGTGTTTCCTTTGCAAAATCAGGCTGTGCACATAGCTAATTCTTTTCATGTTAATCTACACTTACAACCCGATAACAAGCTAGAGCTTTCTTCTAACCAGGCTTGATTAAATTTGGAAGATTTCTTCCCAACAGGAAAACCCTTTCTGCTTTCATGCAGTAAACATGATTTTGTGCTTTCTGTATTTCCCTTTTTTATTTTTATTTCAGGAATTCTTTTTTTTCCTTATTATTATTATTATTATGAATAAGCTAGTTTTAAATCAATTTCAACAGCTGGAATTAATTTTCCTGTTACTGACTCTTCACTTGGGCCTGTCACAGAGCGGGAGGCTTTCTATTAGCATAAACATAACTGAAAGCTCTGGAATTTGCATTAATGTACTTTTAACAAGTTGACAGTCTTTTGGCACACGCTCCTGAGATCTGAGAAGCAAGGGAAAAAAAGGACTGTATTATACCTTACACTGGCCAGATTGTAAGAAGCTGTCAGGTAAAACCTCAGGTTTCTTTTCCTACCACAAAAATATGGGACAACATATCCACTCATAAGCAGGTGCATGTATCTGACAATTTTGCAAAGTCCTTACTACTTGCCTCCTAGCCTCTGAAAGAGCATGCTCGCAACTCGAGAGCAAGATTTTCTTTTTGTTATTTAATGGATATGGAACTCTCACAAGGGCTGGAGGTGCTGAGGTGCAAAATATTTTACAAAGGTTTTAAAGGATCTCAGGAAATGTATATTTTAGTTACCAGGCTACGGGCGCTTTGAAAAGTGATCCAAACTCTACTAAATAAGTCAGAAGGTGTGTCGAATAAAAAGCTGGTCCCGCAAGCTCCTTATTACCATGAGGTAGGAATTCAAAAGGGCTCAGCATGGCAGTTTTGCCAGCAGATGACAAAATCATAAGTGAAGACCCAAAGACTGAGACGATGGTTTTATACATCTCTGTTTAAACCAAATAAGTAAAGTGAAGGTCTTTCCATTTGTTTCCAGCTCCTAAGTGGCAAGTGAGTTGTGACTGAACCTGGCCTTCGTTAGCCACAGGACCAGAACCCAATTTGTGGATAAAGAGAAGCTGGTGTTCCCACCAAATGACATGGCTGTAGCAGCAAGACGAGCAAGGAGAATGATCATTAGGAAAGCTGGTGTCAGTGACACTTGGCTGAACTCTGCTGTCTTTGCAGTCAGCGTGTAGAAGGAGCTGGGCTATGGCTGGGTCAGTGTGGGCAACCAACAGGCTGGCCTGTGTGCCGATGTCTGCGTGAACGGGCTCTGCCATGGCTGGAAGCTAAGAGTTAACTGAGCCCCTGCACTGCTGTATGGCTGTATGGGTAGCAGGCGTTGGGTAGCTCTGGATCTCTCAGCTATGTAGATGTTCTGCCTGCATATCAGTGGGGTTGATGTGTGTATTTAAAGAGTGCAAAATGTTTTCACCAATTACTTAGGGTAAAGGTGTTACAGTGTTTGCAAAAAATGTACATGCCAACATCTAATTTCTATGTATATTTATGTGTTTGTGTTTCCAGTTATACTAGAAAAGTAGGCAGGAGAAAATACTTGGGCTGCAGATCAGACTCATATCAGTTGCCATGGGAATAAAAGGAATACTAAGAATTGAGGGAATCCTTTAAACGACAGGATTTTTTAAATTGCATTCTTATTTGACTGTTTATTTAGGCCCTACATTAAGACAAAAATGTGTGTTTAGCCAGCTCCTCCTGCTGGATCCAGAGCAACTATTAAGGCTTATTTCCATAGAGATATTGCTGATCCTGGCCCCAGAACAGAGAAGAAAGAGGCCTGGGAGAGCCGCTGTGCTTAGTGGCACTTGGCTCACTCTGCAGCCGGGGGCTTGCGTAGCCCCCTCGCAGCTTGGCAAATAGAGGCTGGCTTTATGCTTACATGGTAAAGCCGCTGCCAGTGGTTTGGCAAGGCTGTGGTATTCGTCTGCTCCAGGCTTTGTTCCTGGGTTTGCCTCTTGAGTTTGGAGAGACCAAAATGGTACCCCTTTGGTCTGGAAACTATGACTTGATCTGGCCGGCACGGGAGTGATATGACGCTGCTTACAGTCAGTCGTATGGGAATAGTCTCACTGCTGAGAAGAGTCACTGAAAGGTCTGCTAGTTAATTAGCAGGGGGATTGTAAATAGCTAAAACCTGACTGAATTCCTCTGTCAACTCAAGACAGGATCCTCCTGCCACTCCTCTTCCTGCCTCTTTGCTCTTTGACCACAATCGGTTATTCTGGAGACAATTTTTCCTCTCACGGCTGCTGTTCCAGTCACTACTGTGAAACTCACTGGGGCTGTTATTCGTTGCCTATAGAAAAAGGAGCAATGCAGTACTGTGGAAGAGCAGTATCCCCTCAGTACCCTTCAAGTCCTTTATAGTTTTTCCCTTTTTCAGGGAAAAGGCCCAGGGACGCTTGCTGAGAGTGGAGGCAACCTATCCAGTGCTGCTTGGCTCGAATGCTGCAGTCCTCTCTTGCTTCAACTGATGGAAGGCACTTGAGGTACATCTGCCTAGCTGTGACTGAACCACATAATTTTTCCTGAGCCAATCTGCCTATGTACTTCTGGCGGCATGGAGCTCACTGCAGGTTCGTCCAACCAACAACGATGCATTTGTGCACAACTCATGCCAGACTGGATGGTATAGAGATACCTTGGTGATGTCTTGAGTTGCAGCCACTGACCGGCACACAGGGCCAGATCAGTGGGGTGGGGAATAGGACACTTCTTCACTCAAGCCTCCAGACCCTATGATCATGAATCCAAGAAGCCTTCTAGAAGGTTTATCTCCTTCTTAAGCCACTTCAAAGAGCCCCTGGTAGAAACCAGTTGTGTTGGTATAGGCAGTGCATCAGGGCTGCAAATACGTGAAAGCATCACCCATCTGACACTGTGTTTCCTCCTTTGATAAAAAGGAACCATTTCTCCTTTTTCACAAAAAGATTTTTTTCCCTACCTGCCAACCCAATCGCATGAGCCCAGAAACTGTCCCAACTGCAAGAGTGGTGGAAGGATAACAGTAACACTGGAAGCAGGGGTCAGCAACGGTGCTCGTGGTGAGAGAAGCTATCCAAAGCTGAGGGCCGTGTGCCTACACCAGCGTTGACTTCATCAGCATCAACGGAGAGCATTGCATGAGCCAACATTGACAGCATCAGGCCCCTGGTCAGGGTTCATGTGTGCAAGCGCTGGGCAAAGGAGCCGTGGGCTGGGAGAGCTTTGCAATGATGGGAAGAAGAGTGTGGGAGGGGAAAAGGGAAGAGTAGTTTGGTTTAGAGATACTGTCCGCAGCGCTGATTCACTGAGCTAATCGGATCTTGGTGGCGTTTTTCCTCTGGTATCTCCTCTGGGCGTCTGTCACTGTTTTTGAGAATTTATCTTTCTCATCAGAGCTTGGGTTTTTTGTTTTTGTTTTTGTTTTTTTTTTTCCTCTCTTCATTCAATGCCTATAAGACGAAAACATTTGAAAACAAAATGTCCTTTCTTTCGGAGCTCTGTTCAGTAGGCCTGAGCTGTGGTAAAGTTTCTTCTCATGTCAATTGCCAAGGAATGTGGGTGCCCCGTGGGCAGTGGCCGGCCAGGACTACCTACAACCTCTGCTGAATTCTTCCTTTTTTGGTAGGAGTTCTCACTTACCCCCAGTCTCAAAATGGTACTTCAGGCAATGCAGCAAAAGGCTACAGTATAGTCATTTTTTGTTGACGCATACCCTATGGCATAGATCCTGTGGGTGAGGGTCTGGGTCCTTTCCTTAAGTCACCCTGTTTCAGGCAAGCGTGAGAAACAGCAGAGTGTGGTTTAAACTGACAGCCCTAATGGGCAACGATGGAGAGGAGCACTGTCTCGCCTAGTGTGTCCTTGCTCATGTCTTCCCACAGAAAAAACCTGATGAAAAATAGCTGAGAAGCTTTTATTATAGCTCTGGTACTGTTACTGGAGAGGTTGGAGCACCTGTTGTGGAGCTCTGCTCTGTCCTGTCCAATCTGACCTGCATGGTTTGAGGTGAAGGTATAAGCTAAGTAGAGCTCGTGATGACCAGTGTGCCAAATCTCCAAACTCTGCAGCATGGGAAAAGGGGTTCAAGTATTAGTTTATTATTTGGCAGCTGAAACCTCTCCTCCAACTCCTGTTGTATCTGCTAAGCTGAGCACAGCATGAGAGGGGGGCTGTTTGAGGAATGTCTGATAAAAGAACTTTAGTTGTGCAAAGCTCTATTAGTGAGACTTCTCCATAAACATCATCTGTTGTTAATTCAGCCTTGCATGCTTACAGATGGACAGTTGTGTTGATTATTTGTGTTTTCTGGAGGAGAGATTTTTAGATATGGAAATGGAGATATTTGCACAACTGCTTAGCATTCATTTCATATTATTATTGAATATATGTATTACGGAAGTGCCTAGAGACCTTAGATTATAGTAGGACTTCACTGAACAAGGTACAGAATATGCCTAGGGGAGATACGCCTTGCTACAAATAGCTTGAGAGTCCTAGCCAGGGCAGACAGTTGGGCAGAGAGAGGGCAAACGCAAGGGGTAAGGTGGCCTGCTCAGGGCTGTGTGCAAGAAGGTAGGAGCAAAGCTGGCCCAGGCTGCAGGTCTTCTGGCTCTGCCCAGTCCTTAAACACGGCTGTCACCCCAGGCTTATGTGGGAAAATGACAAATAAGAGTAGCCATGTGTGCAAGCGATGATATTGCTATAACTTTCTCTGCAGTGTTTTACCGTCCTTCTCACGGTATGTCTGGCCTTAGACACTGAGCTTTTGAGGGGAGAGGTGCTGGTTTTCTTTAGAATAAAACATGATGCTAATTTTACTCTTTTTCTGCATTCGAAGTGCCAGAGATGATAAGAAAAAAGTTCTTGTTGTTTAAGTAATAACGAAACTCAAAGAGTGGTCTCAAAAGCCTGTATATTGGTTTATAGGTCTGTACAAATCAATTTATTTGCTTGTCTAAATTTGAAAACTTGGGATGAGGCAATGAAAGGAGATCAAATAAAACTGTAAGTGAAGACACAGGCAGTTCTGACCTTGTTTAGCATACTTTGGTTGAGGATTTGGGTGTGAATGAGAATCAGAATCCTTCTTTGATGCAGCTGATGTTTTGTGTGCTTGAATTTCTACCATCTTGAACATGGGGAACCTCAGGAGATCAGCTGAAGGTTATGGCCATCATAACTGCATCCTAAACGGGGCTGACATGGGACCAAACCCAACCTGTTTCTTGCAGACAGGTTCCGACCTAGAGAGTTATGTTGTTATTTCCAGACACCAAAAATGTAGAAAAGTCAGTTGACAGGTGTGTCCCACTATCACAGAGTGACACTTGTGATGCTTCTGTTCTTGCTGAGTAACACCATAACCTAAAAGGCTCATACAGGTTTCCAGAGGCTATTCTTGGAGTAAAGTGTGATTTGCTTGGCATGCCTTGGCCTGTCTAATCTATTGCTGTCATCCTTCTTTCCCACTGGTGCCTTTGGCCTGATGTCTTATGTCCCAGAATCAAGTATCTCTGTGTTTGTTCTATTTGTCCTTTAGTGAAGGATTTAGAATAGCATTCAGGATTGGCTAAACTCTGCTCCTACTGAAACCAAAAGGTGGTTTCCACTGACTTCATTGGGAGCTGTCAGAGCAGGGCTTGGTGCTGTTGGAAATCCCGTGCCAGGTGATTGAGCTGGTGGGGAAGAGGCTTGAAAGATCTGGCATGTTTCATGACAGAAAGAGTATTTTGGAAGGCTATGAGAAAACTGTCATAAAAGGCAATTCTTCTGTGGTGTTGTAGGTTACCTTAGTTAGGAGTGCTGTGGCAGGTGTAGGACATACAACCCAGTGCAACTGGAAGAAGTGGAGGAGTCAGCGGGGATATATGGGAGCATTTGTTCCTGAAAGGAGCAGTGTTTCCTTCTGCCTGGTCTATAATATTCCTCTGACTTTTTTTTAACCCTTCAGACTATATTGGTTCTTCTCTTAATGCTGCAACATCCCTTTTCTTGAATACTCATTCCCATAAGTCCTAAAGCTGTGCCAGCCCTCCAGGGACATGAACAATCGTTGCAATGCACAGGATATGTACCAAGCCTGTATTTTCTGGAAATGGCAGTAGGCCACAACCAACAGCCCTCTCCCATCTCAAGGTAAGCACTTCTCACTGATGCAGCAGGACCCCAAATTGAGCTTTGAGTGCATGAGGAGGCCGTACAGAGGGACCCCAGGTTAACATGGCTTCAAGGAAACCTGTTCTCAGCCTGCATTTCATTGTCATCACCCAAAACTTCAGAACCTTCCTGTGATACCAGGATGGCCATTTGTTATGGTTATCATAACGGTAAAATTGTCATGGGTAAAAACATCCCATTGTCCAGAAATACAAGACAATAGCATCAGCAAAGAGGGCCCATCCTCCACACTGCCCTGCCCTTCGTGACTCCTCCACACTCAGGAAGTGGCAAGGCTGTACTGTGTGGCCAAAAACAGGGCAGAAAAACTCTAGTGAAAAAGGGAGTTAGAGCTGATTGGTAAACCAGGCATGGGCGCTGAACATCTCTCAAGAGATAAGTCTCTGACGCTTGATTCTTTTCAGTCCTTTTGGAGACCGTGATAAGGAGGCGGCAGTTGCTTTGTCAGGGTTGCTCACACTCTTTTGTGCAGTGTGTTCAGTCACTGAACTTGTTCAGATAAGACAAACATCTAAACTCCATTTCCGGAGACACATACCAGTCTTTGCACTCAGGCAATAGTTATACCAGGGGTGGTCTACTAGAGACAGAACTGATACTGAACGCCCGTGAGAAGGATGCTCCATTGTAGCTGGTGGTTCTGTGTCTCCTTTGCTTCCCTGGAGCTCCAAAACTGGAGTCTAGACTTTCCAATCAGTCCAAAGATCTGGGGTATTTGGCAAAGGTGGCCACAAGCATCCCAGCAGCAGAGGGGGAAGAACTTCTGAAAAACTTGCCAATATTCTAGGTGCTTTGGGCTGAACAAAGCTGGACCGTCCCAAAGTTGGGTCACATACAGACCGGTGTGTATCCCCTTTGCAGGATTTGCGATTCCTCAGCCATCAAGAAGAAAACTTGTACTTAGTGAGTGCTTCAGTCACTGCTGAAAGGCAGCCACAAGGGAATAGAAATGTGATTGATTAAAGTGAGCAATGTCTGGACACAATTGTTTCAGGCAGACAGTGCAGGAAAATAACATAGGCAACTGGAAATCTGCAGAGAATTTTGTAAGGTGTCAGGATGTGATAAATGCCCAAAGTAGAAATCAGTCTGGGTTCACTTAGCATCCCTGCTGTAAGAAGTGCTGGGGCAGCTCTTCCAACTGCAGTTGGCTAGAGCTTCTTTCTAAAATCTCATGCAAAGTAAAGAGATTTGCTTTGGGAACCTGACTAGAAGGAAGAAGCACTCCCCATTCAGTTGCCCTAATTTTTTTCAGCTTCTATGCTTTCTGTAGAGAGATCCCAAATAACTACTCATCTTGCTTTTACCTGGGAGCTCTGAGAAGTCTTTACCTGAGTTGGTATGGACAGATATACATCAAATGGCTAGAGCTGTCCCTGCTCCAGCAGAAGCAGCAAACTCGGAGCGGTCATGCTGTCAGGGCAGCGAGGGTTATGGGAAGCTGTGTCTGTGGGTGTTATCTTTTCCATTTTGCAACTCAACATGAAAAGACTGAGGTGCAGTTTGTGTAGAGACCTGTGGGTTTCAGAGGCATTGCAATATGTCTGAATGCATTTTGCTTGTATGATTTCTGGCATCTCCCAGTCTGGCAAGAAGCAATCAAGCTTTTGCATTCTCTTGGCCAGCTAGGGAAGTAAATACATCTAACAAAGCTTCACATCCTGGAAAAGACTAAATTCCTTGACAAGGGGATGATTCCTCAAGTTGAACAGCGGCAACCTGAAAAATGCTTGTCTTGTTCTCCTGGCCTGGGATGAAGCACGTCCTTGCTGCATGCTACCCACCATGAGCAACCTTCTGAGGTCACTTATCCCCATAAAAGCTTCATTTTATAACTTACGGTATTAGTCTGTGGCTCGGTGCTCAGCCTGACAGGAAGCTGATCCAGTTAGCCTTGGAGGAGATGAGAAAATATGTCAATATTGGAAGGGAGGGACTGCAGGAAGAAAGTGGCATCATTTGACTTTTGTGAGAGGGACTTCCTGGTGGTTTTGTTTTTCAGAATGAAAATAATGAGGTTAAACTTAGTTGTACAGTGGTGTGTATCCCTGCATCCTAAATCAGGACTAGCCCCTTGCAACCTCCTGGGGCCTGGGCTTGGTAGAGCAGGATGTGCACCCTAAGGAGGAAAAACAGCCGAGCACCGCTTCTGAGGAGATCCCTTATGAAACTGCCATCACACACTGGGTCAATTTATACAGCAGGATACCAGTAGCAGACTGATGCTGGCTTGTCCTAAACTAGGTGCCTAATTTTGCTGATGTTCTACACTGAAAATGGATGTATTTTAGATGTCTCCTAGGAGTCCCGGAGGGAGAGGAACTGCTGAAACATTGAGAACTGGCTTCATTATTCTGTCTGAACCTCCTCCGAGATCCCTATGTGAAGAGATTTAACAGAAAAATCTTCTTTCCCTTCCTCAAACAGATTTCAACTAAAAGCCATTGCGAGAGCTGGGGATCTTCAGCACTCAAAGGATTTGGTCCCTGTTGAAAGTACTGTCACCACTCTGTCCCTGGGGGATGTTCCTCCTCATGAACCTGCACAGTGCTCAGCTTGACCCTCATGTGAGCAGCAGTTGCATCACTTAAGGCACCTAATCCCATTTATAACCTGAGATACTAGTTATAAGATGCCAATAAATTTTAAAAAACCTACAATGGAAAGGCCTATTATTAGGCCATCTAGGATGCAGTTCTGTCAGATCAACGTTATTGAATTAACTGGGATCCAAGTCATTAGTATGGCAGGGTTTTTTTGTTAATTGCTACTACCACAGCAATGATTTAAAGCTTTTCTGAATTTCAGTGACATTTCCGTTCACTGCCAGTTGTCCGGGGTCAAATATTGCGCCTAAGGCATGTGATGGTGTCCTCCTGCTGTGAACAGCAACAGAAAATCCTGTCCTGAGAGATGCTCTTTCTAGGAGGAATGGATGCACACAGACCTCTTCTCCTTTCTTGTGCTGCGTTGGATTCTATTTTACAGGTCACTCAGAAGTGCTGTGTAATAGTGTGGATTTCCCGGCTTTTCCCAGGCTGTTTTCTCCACGGACTGGGACCAGTTTTGGTAAACGGTCATCCTAGTGGTGATGCCAGGGACCAAGTGAATTCATGACCTCGTGCTTCACGGTTTTTCCCTGTGTTCTGCTGACGTGCTGTGGAAACTGGACTAACGCATTCTGCCTGTGGGCAAAACCCCCGAGTCCCACTGTCCTACGGCAGTGTGTCCTGAATGGAGATGCTTCTCCTGCTTTATCTGAATATACCCGTCTGTGTCGAGGTTGGATGCACGCACTGTGCACCTATTTCCCCCTCAGGCACCAGTCCGTTCTGGTGCCTTTTGCTTCCCCCAAGCTTTCATTTCATTCTTGCTCTTCCCATCCCCAGACCAGCTGCCTGTGCCCTTCTTGTGGAAGGCAACTGCCTGCGTCGAGGAACTCCAAGAGCTGCCCCAGTCCTGAGCAGTGAAACTTTGTTGTTTCAAAGTCACATTGACCTGAGTGCTGCAGCAAACATGTATAGCGTCTGCTGCCGTTGTTTCGCATGAGGGAGCTGCAGTCAAATATTAAAAAGGCAGCAAGAGCATTAAATTATTCGGCAACGGAACATTGTCATTCCTCCATAAAACTATTTTGACCTGTAGTTTTCTATGGAGTCCATTGCTCTTAAATGTGCAGTGAGAAAGGAAATTAAAAATTAATCTTTATTTCCATCTCAGAAGAAAACCTTAATTCTCTGCATTGAAATTATACTCGTAATCCAGGGTAATAAATTATAGTTTTTAATTGCAGCTAGTCACAGCCAATCAAACAGGAACATCTCTCTTTCTCTCGCTTGCTTTAACTTTGCTATACAGAAGAACTCATGGAGTGCTGGAAAAAATTCACATACATTGACTGAGGCTCTCAACGCTGTGTAGAATAAGCCCAGGATGTATGACAACAGTCAGGCTCTGCTCTTGTCTGGCACCCTTGAGCCAATGACCTGAAAGTACCTTATGGGCACCAATTGCACCATACACATAACCACAGGGAGATGGGTAAATTCTATCATTTCCACATGGAGAAGATGTGGCATAGCATCTTGTTCAAGGTTACGTAGTGAGCCAATGTCAAATGAGGAACAAAATCTTGACCTTAGTTCACCTGCTTTTGACTATCAGACAACACCCTTCTGAGCAGGGAATAGGAGCCAGGATGCCCTGCTCTGGCCCGCTGACCAACTTGGCTGACCTTCAAGCATCTGAGCTCTGACATAGTACCTCTTTTGACAATAAGGACAGCTGTTTAAAGCAGATACTGGTTTATGCTCGGTGTCTGGTGTAAGTAACCTCTGTGTTCTTTCACATTACAGTATGTTGCAGACAAATGAAATGTTTCTTGGGATTTGACATTGCTATATTGCATATGATGAAAGGTACCTTGGAAATGGGCTTACTTAAGGTATGGCATGCTTTAGCACAGCCAAGGAGGGGTGTCTGTTCCCAAGTAACTGATGCTTTGCATGTACCATCTCTTTCCACTGCTATCCGACAATGTTTATATGAGTACTTGCATACTCACCATGTGCTAGATCATCCTGACTGGCTGTCGTCTCACCACTTGCATAGTAGGGCTTTACCAGGGGTTGTTTTCTCTAAGAGCAGCCCATAGGGTGTTGTGCAGTGCAGGTACCAGAAATGTTTATGTAGCACCTTTCTCCAAGCAATCCAGCCTTGGCATTACTTCCCACCCCCCCACCCCTCCCGTCATATCCCAGACAGTGTGATAGACCTGTGCTAACAAGGCGGATTTTAAAGTTGTCTTAGCACTTGCAAGCTCAGCTAGGAAGAGGGAGAGCCAGCAGCAATGCAATCCTCAGTTGGTGGGAGAAATAGTGATGGTTGGAGTCTACAATTCTGATAATAGCTTATAGCTTTTTTCCTTTTTTCTGAATTGTACCAGTATGTGGAAGAGTTGACAAGAGAGAAAAAGGGCAGAGAAGTGGCTAAAATATCAGGCACAACTGTGGGAATGAAATGAGGTCCACCTGACATAAAAAGCCTTAAGTGGTTATTATCAATATAATCACAGTGAAGGTGTTTGTTACTAATCAGGATTAGCCTGGCATGTCTATAGTTATTGATTGGAAAAAGACTGGAAAATCTCTGCAGTCAGGGTCTTCGGTCTGTGACCATTTCTCCTCAGGACCTCAGTACTGTTAGTTGCAATGAGAAGAGTGTGGTGAAATCCTTACCCTAGGATGCATAAAAAAGTACAGACAAAAAGAAAATCTACCAATTTTTTTGCCCAAGAGCACTTATGTTTTTGATGAGTAGTCCCTTGATTCCATACAAGAGGTTTTATGGGGTCTTACTCTGCACTTGTTAATACTGGCTGTTTCTAGAGAGCGTTAGGTGGACAAAAGGAAGCATTAGCATGGACAGAACATCCTTTTGCCCTATGACAGATTCGCGCCCTCAGAAATTCTGCTACCCAGCCCACATCACTGGTGGTGAGGTGCTGTGCTCATCGACTGTGCTGTCTGTGGAGGATCTCTGAACCCTGTGCTGGCAGGGCAAGGGGCCACATGTGTGTCCCCTGCAAAGGGCCCTAGTGCAAGCCCTCTACCAGGTGACAGTCTTTCTCAGTCGGATGATCAGCAGCTCCATGTTAGCAAGAGACGTGTGCTGCAGCGGTTGTGGGAAAAGGCTGATTTACCCATGTGAAATTTTGCAAGAGTGGTCTGGGTGGGAATGGCTGTCCTGTGCGCTGTGGGGAGCGCTCATTCACGTGTTCTGCTGCCTCAGCCCTAGGGCAAGCTTGGAAGTGAATTAGATGGTTACAAGGATATAAATTTTGGCATCCTGGAGTAGTTCTGCCATCTCTGGACATTTCGGTTCTTTCATGCATTTTGTTACACAGAGCTCTCACAGAAATGTGTGTATTGGCAAGGGCTGCTTCTGTCTGAAGTCATGGAGATGTAGATGAGCAGCTTGCAGTAGACATATTCGGTCTATGTCTTTGCCGCTATCAGCGTGCAAGTTTTAGCTAGATTAGGGGTAGCTTATGTGCACTCACATATGGTAAGCATGCCTCTGATTTGTTTTATCTGAGCTGCTTTTAAATGTGAATTCTATGCCTTTGCTAGGCAGGACTCTCAATGGCATAACAAATTGAATTGCTTGGAGGCTTTTCCTGGTGGTCTAGGTGAATTTTGCTGCTAACTTCCTTCTCTTCTGATTCTACCAATTGAATTTACCTCTAAGTAATTCTCCTTTCTTGGAGCATTTAAACGTGAGTCAAAGCTGTATAGTTTTTCCAGTCTTTCACTGTTTTCCCTCCTAAATCAGTTCCTCACAGTTCTTGGTCATTTTTTATTCTATCTTTATTTCCCACTTTCTCTCTTGGTTTCCAACAAATAATGCAGTGGTAAAACAATTGTCGGGCCTCTCCTCCTAGTTGTTGAAACTGCAGAACAGCATGCTCGGATTGCTGCTGAGGTAACTAACAAATAGAGTTTCTTATGGTTCATGAAAGTGTTTTGGAAATTTTGAATGAGACAACTTTGTGATGCAGAAAGCATCGCAGTTACACACTCCCCCAAAACCTCTGCTTCCCAACAGGGAGCAGTCAGGGAGAACAGGAGAACACCCAGCGGACCATAACTTGCATGTGTATGCAGACAAGGCTCCTTCTGGAAATTAAATGGTTTATCTAAAGTTATCAGACTGCTGACTGCTCTTTAAAAGAGGTACTTCAGAGCTGGGGAAATAACTGCAGTTCTATTTGTCAAATCCAAAGGAAGAATGGTCCTGGAATTTATTATCCTGTATGCGTAATTTTTGTATTTAGTGAAATACTGAAATGAGGATTTATGAACTAAACAAACATGTTTCCGGAAGATGATGGCAGCTGTATGCCTTTAGCAATAGTGGTGGCATGGTGAATGTATCTCATCAGAAAATCTTTTATTTTATAGGACAATAAAATTAGTGAATGAAAGCAAAAAGAGAGGTATAATGGATCTGGATTTTAACAAGCACATGAATTAGTATCTCATGAGATCTTGCCTGAAAAAAATGTAATTGTGTTTGACTGCAAGGACATGCAGAGAATCGGGGAAAAGAATAGGAGCGGTAATCTTGTGACCGTGGTTGGAGGTTTGACAAAGATGGGGTGGCCTGGTTTTTGAGGCCTTAGCCAGTGAGTTTAATTCCTTGGTCTGCCAAACACTTCACAAGAGCACGTCGCCTCTTTTCTGTGGATCTTGGTTTGCCATCATTAAATGAAGAATGGGTACTATTGCCCTTCTTGCTTGTGAGAAAGATGGCATTTGAAATTGAGAGGTTCCACAAACTGTGTGAGTGGAGACCAACGTCAGATTTTTCCACCCCCTTGTATGAG
The DNA here is from genome assembly GCF_000690535.1 of Cariama cristata. NCBI lineage: Eukaryota > Metazoa > Chordata > Aves > Cariamiformes > Cariamidae > Cariama > Cariama cristata. Next base: position 165,370 of record NW_009600088.1, read on the forward strand.
CAATTATAAGAAATTATCCATTTCTCATAATTTCATGCTTTGTGCACAAGGGGGGCCAGACTCTGGTTCCTATTAGAATAGTAGCATTTCATACACGTTTTCCATCAGCACAGTTATTGACGCAAGCTGCAGAAACAAGAGAAATAAGGCAAAAGGTCTTTGTGACTGTGGGACAACCCCTTCCCCACAAGTAACTGTTATACATCTGTTATAAGCAACTGATTTATTTTTTTTTCTTTCTTTCTTTGATTTGACTAGGATTGCGTGGGAAGAGGAAAAAGATTTATCTGGTGTTTGGAAATTTCCTGTAGTGACAGCAGGAGAGAAAAAATGTCTTTTGCTTTTCCTCCATCCTGGAAATATGTAAGAATAGCTCTTCAGTGGGGCTGTGCAGTGACCGCTCAGGCTCACGGCCATGTCATTTAGTGTTTGCTTGGCTTCCCGGTGATTGGGAAGGAAGGAGATTGCCTTTTCTGCCCCCCCTGCAGCCTGGGGACACTGCTGTTCTTGGGCCCAGGAGCATTTGCTTTTGCCCACTCCCCCAAACACGTGTGCTAGCTAGAGAGATTGTCTCTTCCTCATGCGCTTTTCTGTATCAAACACTTCCCACCTTGAAAACTTCCTTGGTTAACTGCTCATTTCAAAATCATTATTAATGTATTTGCACAGGGATTTTGGAATTTAATTAGCCTCTTTTGAACTGCTCTTAGTGTGTTTGTCTAGAGAAACAGAAAATCCCTCCATGACTTGTTTGCTTTCTTTATTCATTGGTTTTCACTGGAAGGGAAAGATACCGATGGGTTTTGCAGGGTTGCATCCTCCTGATGTGACTGCTGCTGCATCTGAGGATAAGCCGTGGGGCTCTGTGAAGGAAGCTGCTGCTTCTGTGGTGCAACGAGGCCTCTCCTGTCCAGGGGAGGGTGCCTGGGGGTTGGCACAGGCTGGGCTGCAGGGCACGGTAGGGCTGGGTCAACGGGTGGTAAGGATCTGTGCGACGTACAGGCACGCAGCTCGCTCCTGCTCCTGACCCAGACGTGTTTGCACTGTGGCAGCTGTGCTGAACTGGACTCCCATTTCCCTCCTCATTAGTTTCCCTTGGGAAATTCAAATCCTTGACTGTGATTTGAACGTACCCTGCTTCCAGCAGCCAATTGTCACAACTTTATTTTCATGTCACTTCTTGAAAGCGCATGTTCAGGGCAGCGGTTCTACTACACCACATCCAGAGTATGTTGCAGGCTGTGCATGTACATGCGTGCAGATCTGTAGGCACTCGGTTTTTATTTGAAGGGTGTTTTAAGTTGTTTTTTTATCCTTTTGTCCATTTCTGCTTTGAAAACCAAGGCTAAGTAGAGCAGGACAGGGTTTCTGGCGTTCCCTGCTGCCGCGGGAGCACACACATGCGCTCTCTTTCTCTCTCACAAACCACAGTGGTTATGACCACTGCCTCTGGTACTGTTGTATTGGTCCCAAATTGAGGAAGGATGACTAACTTAATCACTTGATAGTTTTGATTTCTAAAATTAAACAGCCTGCCATATGTGCAACACTGTTACTATATTTATGCCAGCAGTTAGCAGACAGCATCAGCTGAGTTAGAGGGGCTTCACAGCTGCAGCTTGTGCCTGTGCTGCTGTTGTGTGTACACAGATGTTTCTTCGCCCTTTTCCTAAACGCAGCCCTGTAGACATTCCTCTTGTGAGAACAAAAGCACTTGTGCTTGTAGAGCTTTCTGGACAAACTCTCAGCCATCGCTTTGTAAACGTGTCCTGATGCTCCTTGGTGCATCTCAGCTCCAAAGAACGGGTGGAAGGGTTGAGGGACTGGGTCAAACCCAGGAGACAGCGCAGCAAGCCAGAACTGAAGGCTCCAGCCCCAGTGCTAAAGCAGCTGCTCTCTGAAGTATCTGGAAGAGCAAGTGAGCTGCAGAACGGGGCTTCCCTGGGGGAACGGTGGGGTTTTCCCCGCAACAGTCACCTTGAGAGCCATGCGTGGCCCCAGGGGACACATGGCAGCACGCCTTCCGAGTGGCCTGAACTGTTCCGTGAATAAGGGGACGAGATGCCTTTCTTCCATCGTTTGCTTTGTAGGAGCTCAGTTAGCACTATGCAGGTTTATTTGGATTCTTGGAGAGAGGAAATAAGAGGAATAAGCAGTGGATAAAAGCCAATGTGAAATGTACTGAAGTGGAAGGAGTGGAGGCTCGTTTTTGGGAGGAGGACAGACTGAGGGATGAGATGTTAGTTGTTATTTCGGTTCAGGCAACATTCCTCTGTGATCTTAGACATGTTACATGACTTTGTTTTCTAGTAGGAAATCTGGCTTGCCTGGCAGAAGGATTAAGAGGTGGAACGAATATTTAGCACTAACTAAGAGTGTTTGGGTGAAACTGAAATATTTTGACATATTAGATCTGATTTTACCAACTGACTTGGTGACTTATACGTGCTTTTGTTTGGTGTTGAGCAAGTGTTGCTGCAAAGCATGAGCAGCAGTGTGTTTTGGTAGGGTTGCATGTGCTTGTTGAGTAGGTGGCAGGAGAGGGTTTGTTTTTCATTTGCTTAGGTCTTTTATTTAAAACAATTGGAATCCTTGGGTATTTCTTTCTTGCAGAATAGAACTATATGGATCTGGCAAGTGTATGTAATGGAAGCAGAGAGTATCTCTGTCCCTTAGGACAATGTCAAATTGAGAAAACCATATCAATTAAATCAGAAAAAAACCCCAAATTATAGACAAATTTCTGTGCTTGCTGCACACTCTCCTCTAAGGATACATGAATGATCCTGAGGTACACAGACACCTCAGAGCACCCAGGGGTGACCCATGCACTTCATAACCCTGTGCACTAACCTGTCATTTGTCCCTGCAACTTTTGGAGATCATCTTCTGTACCTGAACATCATTCCAGTGTCTATAAACTTTCTATAGCTAATTCTTGTTTGACTTAAAGTTGCGTGCATGGACCAGTTTTCATTCTGGAATTTCCCTGCAACATGCAAATTCTTTCAAATTTCATTGACATATAGGGGCAAAATGAAACAGTGACAGGTTACTTTTTCAAAATCTTCCCTCCGGTATTTTTTTGGGGGGGGTGGTGGTATTTTTTTTCCCATCCACTTCCTTCTGCTCCTGTTTTATTTGGAGCCAAGGAGGAGGCCTGTTGGACTGTTTGCTGTTGTTTATTAAGCTTGCTTTCTTTAGGAAGATTTTCAAGCCCACTGTGACCAAGGCAGGGAAATGCCTTCCTATGCTCCACCTCTGCTCAGAGGGCAGGAGTCTGGCATACAAAAACAAACAAGCAAACCTTGGGAATAATCCTTTCTTAAAGAGAGACAAACCAGACTCACAGCATTTGAAGTTTTCTTCTGAAACCCCAGGGACTGGCATTTCCATGGATTCACAGAACTGCTTTTGTGCCTTAAACCAGCATTTGCTTTTGCAGGCAAAAGGAGCCTTTGTGATTACGTTTTTGCCTTTGGATAGTTCCAGGTAAATTACTTACAGTTTTCAGGTGTCTGAATAGCATGGAGCATTGGAAAAAGAGGAAGGATGCTTCTGTGCCAAAGGCAGCATGGACAGCAGGTAGGTGAGCTAGCTTCTCTCTCTGGCTTTTCACCTTGGGTAGGTCAGCCTCCCTGCTCAGTTTCTGCATCCAAACAGTACTGTTTACCAGTATTCGTAGTAATGATACATGATAAATTATTAACATTTGGAAAAGGCTTGAATTTATTTGCAGAGAGCTGCTCTGGGGATGCAAGAGTGACTGGTGTCTTTTTTTTTTTCCCTTTTTTTTTAATTTTATTTAGTTAACTAGCTTTGAGTCCATGCTTGGACTTATATTTTAAATGGTGAAACTGCAGTGTCAAGGAACTTGCTGTTTATGCCAGCAGGGTGTTTTTCCCTCTCCTTTTTGCTGTGCTCTCTCTGCCTCCCTTCTGGAAGGCGATGTGGGATATATTGATCCTAGCTCTTAGGACTTGTTCTATTTATGAACCCAGAGTGCAGTATAAAGGTACAAACACCATTTGAAAAGGGAAGATCTATATTAGAATGACAAAGAGCATAAATTAAAGCAACCTCCCCTCTCTAATGGTCTGCCAGGCCACCGTTACCAGAGGGAATGCCCCAGTGCTGTCTACCTGAGTGATGCTTTAAAGTCTCCGGCATCAGGGGATTTTCTTGAGCACGGTATTGATTTTTGTTACTACATTAAGCTCTTAGCTTTGCAAATGGTTTTCTTTGAAATCATTAATATTGCGATGCGTGGCATGAGGGGTGAAATAGCTCTGCTGCTGTTGTGTAGGTATTGTCTGTCATCACTTCCTTCTTCCCTTCCTCTGTCGAAGCCCCATTCAGCTGATGCACCTGGAGGAGAGCAAGGAGAAAAGGAAGTAAAGGTACAAGCCAGGATGGCCTCTGAACTAGGTGAGGAAGACCAATTTTTTCAAGAAATTGAAGGCAATGGTTTAAGCTTTCTTGGTGGTTTTGAGTCTGGGGTGGGGGAGTCAGAGCACAGCCTAGGTCTGTGGCTGGGGTCCTCTGGGTGGGTACATGGTTGCACAGAATGGATGTGGGGAGGCTGTAACAGCTGGGTGGGGGATGAGACCTGTCATCAGCATGTTTATTCATGCTTGAACAAGGAATCTTAGATAAAGTCAGTTATCAGATAAACTCAGACTTTCCCACCTCCAGACTGAAGATAGTTAAGAGTAAGTGGTGACAGGGCAGGATTAGAGAGCCGTCAGTAGCATTGAACTGAGGTTTAAACCAGGTCCTGGGTTTGTTACTGTTAGAGAGATTAGCACAACTGAATCAGTAAATCCAGATGGTTATGGTGGTTTCAAATCTATTCAGCCAGCTCCCTGTTTGATGGGAACTGCTTGCAAACAGGAGCATGTTACTGCAGATGCAGCTATGCTGTTTGAAGTAGCTCATTCTCTCCATCCCCTGTCTCTTCCCTCTGTCACTCTTCCTTCTCCATGCCCTGCTTCCTAGCCTGGCTTGCTGCTTTCAGGGCTGTCCCTCATCCCAGGGGAGTGGGAGGGATACTGCAACGTAGGTGGATGCTGCGAAACTGTCATCATCTGCCAAAGATTGCAGAGACACCCACTGGGATGCCCAGGCAGGGTAGGGATTATCCACAGTGGGAATGGTCTCCTCTTGCAGTTGTTGCGGGAGGAGGATGTTAGTACCAGCTCTTTTGCTCTGGAGGAAAGAAGGGGAGGGAGGTTGGCTTGCCTCTTGGCTGCTTCTCAACCCTTCTGCAGCATCACTGCTGTCTCTAAAAAAACTTTGTCCCAAGAGCTTGAAGGGCTTTAGAAGCTCCTGTGTGCCAGTCTTCCTGCTGCTTGCCAATGGAAGGATATGGGCCTTCTCCATGGACAAACCAAGGTCTCGTGTGCCAGGCAACCGTCTAGCAGTGCACATCTGACCTTCACATAGTTATACTTAACCCTAGACGTTATTTAGTGTAGTGGGCCACAGCCCCCTATCCAACAGCACTTCCTCCTTTGCCAAACCATCTAACTGCCAGTTTACACAGGACTTCAAGTTTCTAGGTGTTTCCCACTGGCTGGGGCAGGACCCCAGCCTCTTGCTGTTCCTGCCCATCCACAGTTGCAGGATGTCCAAAGGCTGCTAAAGGCATTCCCTTTCAGACTGTGTGCAACACCTCCTTCCCCTTTGCTGCACAGCAGTTGATAAAGTCCCCTATGCTTTATTACAAGGGATAAAGCGATGATATAGGACGAAATTAATCTTCAGGGTCCAGAAATAAATCACTGTTTTCCCAGACTGTGATTAGTCATTCTTGGATCAATCTGGCTCCCTGGTCCTCAGGGTCTGCATGCATGAGCCCAACAACCTGGCTCCTTCAGGTCTAATAATATTGTTTCATTTCAGGACAGAGCAAGGAGCTTTTTGCCCTTAACAATCCTGACTTCACTGCTGTGGTCAGTTCCAGGGAGTTGTGGAGGTCTGTCTCTCCTGTTACAGAAAGGAGAGAGATGTTGTGATATGATCACAGAAACGACAAGTGCCAAAGGCCTAGTGGCTTCTGTGTCATCTGGCCCTCACAGTTATTTTAATGTCAGCCCTTCATGGGGAGGAGGCCTGAAAGGGATGTGGAGAAATTGTCTAGTCCCTTCCACTGCCCCAAGATGGAGTCAACTCACTCAAAGATTTGTTTTGGTGCAGCATAGCACAGTATGGGCTCTGCTTCTCTGACCATCCCTGCCTGTCCCACTCCCAGCAGACCCTGTTGGGCAACCCTCCGCAATGCAAGTGGATGCTGCTCAGGTAGGAAACTGCAGTGCCCTCTTCTCTCTGCATCAAACAGTTGTCTTGAAGAATGCTGCAAAAGCAGTGCCCAGCTTATTTGCAGGGACAGTTAAAGGCAACCCATCCCGTCGCTCTGGAGACATGATGTTTAGTCTTCTGTGTTGTCATCCTTAACCTAAAACAGTAATTCATGCACACAAATTGTGTATGTAAAGCTGGAGCATTAGTAACAACTCTATTTGTGCTTAGATTTAGTTTTTCATATTTTGTTCTCTGTCGTGTCTCCATCCAGACAGCTCAAATACGAGGTGGTCACTCTCAAGACTAGAAAGAGCTTCCCAGGTTTGCTGACAGCATGTGTGCTTGGGGACGTGACGAGCCTCCTACTTTAGCAAGCAGCGGAGAAAATTTTTCTTTTCTATGGTCTTCCCCCCTCCCCCAGTCCACTAGTGTGTCAAAACCTTGAGTTTTGTGTAAAGTTGTTAAATAAGCTTCTAGGCAAAATAAAAGATCAAAAGGGGTCTAATTAGCTGCAGTCTGCTTAGGAATTGTGGATGTTCACCTAGTTTTATAAATTGACACTTTTAACATTAGAACTCAAAGCAAAAAACGATGTAATTATTCCCTTTTTTTGAAGCTTAGGTTTAATGTCTTTATTGAAAATTGGGTACTTCTGTGGCATCTCAAGATGCTTTATTCTATCAAATCTGGAGCAAGTAATTTTTCATTTTGGATTGTAATGTGGTATAAATGATAAGGACCTGATTCAGAAAGCTTTTTTCCCTGCCCCC
>NW_009600089.1:0-1929 GCF_000690535.1 Cariama cristata
TTTTTCTTTTTTCTTTTTTCTTTTTTCCTCTCTTCCCAAGTGTCTGGTTTTGGTCCCTTGCCTCCGCTGCCGAGTGACAGCGCTTGAGCGGGCTGCCTTAAGCCTTGCAGAAGCGGACGTAGGGCAGGTTTGTCCCCGGCAGACACATGGTGAGTCAGCAGCATGGGAACCTCTGCAAAGGAAGTTTTGGAAGAGTCTGTGACAAACCCGGTTCCCATTTGAAGCCAGTGATTTCAATAGGAAATTATTTTCTTCCATAACAAAGGAAAGATCAGTTTGTTACTGGAACAAGGGGGAAAGCTGTTGGTAGAAGTATTTATGTCTTGGATCTATTTATGTACAGCTGCGGGATTATGTAGCTGGTGTATTAGGTATTTGCTAGTCCTGTGGGTGCAATAACTCAAGAAAGCCCTGAACGTGCAGCTACAGATAGATGTCAGACTATGGACCGGTGGCCGATACGTCAGAAAAGTGAACAGTTTATTCAGGTCCCAAAAAGTCCTCGGATACCTACCAGACATACCTGAGGTTTCTCCTCTTTTGTTCATCTCTGTGTTTTATGTGCTTTGCTGAAGCCAAGCATACTTACTAATCTGGAGAAATACAGTACTACTGTGCAGCCATCCAATTAGTGAAGGGTTAATCTCTTCAGCTCAGAACCTTCAAAAAAGCATTCCTCCCACCATAGCTAGAGTATGTACTGTAGGTTTAAATCAAGCCCTGGGCATTGCATGTCTGTTAAGCATGGCGTATCCCCTGGTGATGGGACACTACACGGTGTCCCTACGCTCCTCGCATCTTCCATGCAACACGTGGCTGTTCAGGGAAGTGGCTGGCTCCTGTGGCCTCTTCCACGGTGTCGGTACTAGCTGCCAGCTCACCCTGCAAGGCTTGGGAGAGGGGGACGTGGGGTGAGGGTGGATGTAACCAAGGGGAGGCTGAATACAAACTGTTGAGCAGATGAGAGAGTTCGTCTTGCCTGCTAGCTCTGTGTTGAGACGGTGTAAGTCTGAGCTGGGCTCCCAGCAGGCAGTGGTGGTGTGGAGAAGCCCCAGCAGTAAGGGGCAGGCAGAGGAAACTTGGGGCACAGCACCAGGTGCTCTGTGGAGCTGGAAAATCTTTTCTTGTTTGCCACACAGCCCTGCTTAGGCGGCCTGAGTTTGTTGCTGTAGCTGGTGGAAAGCTGAGAAATCCCTTAGGAGGAAGGGTGTGATAAAATGACTGAGGGTTTTACACAAAAGCTGGCAAGGTGTGACCAGAAGGCATACATTAATGAGAGGGAAGCTGAATTCTCGCCTATTCCACCTGTGAATCCCACTGAAGTCAGTATTGGAAGGCCTAAATGACAGGAATATCTGAAAACCGCCTGCAGTTTAATTATTGTCAAAAAGCTCTAAGAAGAATTTGAGTGGCTGAGGAGTTATGCAGTCCGAATATATATCACCGGAGTAAAATCCCATTAGAAGGAGATGAAACTACAAGGCGGCGATAGCTGGCTACAGAAAAAACCCTACTCAAAGACTGATGTAATGTATTTTTCCACTGTAGGGCAAGAGTGAACCTTCAAGCTATTGTTTCAAGAGAGAAAGAAGCCCTGGCCCTGAAGTCTGTAGTATGTAAGATAGTTAAAAAGATCATTAAAGAAAAATCCCTCTTGAAGACTTTGGTGTCTATTGATGCAAGGTGCCATTTGTTCTCCTACTGAAGACAGATCTGAAAGACGCTGCAATTACTAATAAATCACTTGCAATATTGAGCAATTACCAACAATGCAATCATAAAACAGTGCAGTAACTAAATAATTATACACTTGTTAGGAGAATACATTATTGGGCACCTTGAAAAGAAAGGGGAAGGAGGTGACAATACAAAAGACAGGATATTGGATACTACACAAATAGCAACAAAATACACTTTGCAGCCAGAATG
>NW_009600089.1:1960-11119 GCF_000690535.1 Cariama cristata
GTACATGCTCAGGGCCAAATACTAGCCCTAGAGAAAATAAGGGAAAGTTTGAACTATTGATAGGAAAATGTTTAACAGGAAGACTAATCTGTCATTCAAAGAACTGAATACAATGGCTGGAAAAGGCCTCTTCTGCATACTGACCACATTGTATCCAAAAGCAGCTCTGAGAGCACCGGCTATCTCAGCAGTACTTGTTTTATTACTCACCCTAATGGTAACAGGGCGCCACCTCAACCGGGACCCCAGCTGAGGGTGTGGAGCTCAGAGGAGAGTACTGCACCGCAGAGTCAGGAAGGCATGTCAGTGCTGGTTACTGTGGCCCAGCTGGAGCCGGAGGAAACAGATTCCCACACTTCAGAGGCAGCTGAAATCCCTGTTGATGCATGGAGGCCATCCTTTCTATACCTGGGAGTGAAGGGATTGGGAGTGTTTGGGCTGTAGGAGTTCTGCACTGGGGTAAAAAAAAAAAGAGCGACGATGAGAAAAATGGTGAATGGAAGCTGAGGTTTCATCAGCAGGAGCTGATTATGACAGTAGAGAGTGAGAACATTGCTGTTGTTTAGATTTCAATGAATTTGGGATAATTCCAGAAACATCTATAGAAAACATCTGCATGAATGAATCGCTTCCTGGAGGGAAAGGTGCGTATCAGTTACCACAAGTTGAACTGATATGCCGTTGGCTTGGCTCACTGGTGTTCAGCTGTTGCCTTAGGTGTGAAAGCTGGAATACAGTGAAAAAGAATGAAAATTTTGAAATACTGTTGGGAAATGCTGTGAAATGCTGTAGCAGCAGAAAGCACACTATGTACTGTATACACTAAAGAAAAATATCTGTCGTTGAGGAGATCAAGAAATCATAGCTGGAGGATTTTGGATATGTACAAGGATTAAGGACCATCTGGAAAACGGATCATGTGAGGGAGCATCCGTGGTAAAACATTAAAGGAAAGGAGGGGTGCTTAGCATGCCTGACCCAGATAGCTTTGTAGGCACTGTCTACATAAGCGGAGTACAATTTATGGAGCACTCTGGAGACTCTGATGTTCCTGCAAAGCACAATGCCATTTCTGGAACATCAAGCAATCCTTTTCAATAGCGATGGCAAAGGACAAGGAGAAGGTAAATAGCAGTAGAATGAGACTACTATGTAAGCCTAGACTCCAGTAGCCAAGGGTTTATGCTCCCTTCCTCCTGAACAAAGGAGAGGAGGGAGGGCTCTGCTCTAATCCTCCTTCTGGCATCCATTTTAAGTAAATCCTTTCTGGCCAAGGGAGAGGAACAGCCACTTATACACCCTCCTCCTTCAGCTGCTGAAGGTAATGGAGCTGGCAGCAGGCACAGCATCTCTTCCCACTGAGTCCTCTCTCCTCCCTGCAGTGTTGCTAGAGAGATTGATTTGTGATCTCAGGGACTGAAATTTGCTCTCTCTTTGAGTTCCCGGCAGGCTGCTCTGGCCTGGGAGCCCACAGCTTTTCCATGTTTAGAGCAAATCCTTCAGCTTTGGGGAATGAATGGGCAAAAACTTTTAGCATCTGTAGCCCATATTACTGGACAGTATAAAATAGCCTGGGAGGAAGAAAGGGACAAGGCAAAAGAAAGTAAACAGAAAACTGAGAACTGGTGAGAGTCTTTTTAAAAACCTGCACCTTTGGCTGCAATGTAAATGGTCTTTTCATGGATTTTGTGCTAAAATAGACATTTTAAAATCACATACATTAATTAAAATTATATATACTCGCCAGGTTGCAGCAAATACAGATGTTGCTGTTAGCAGCCACAAACAATGGCTGCAAACAGAACAACTAATGAAACCCAAAGTAAAAGAAATCAGTGCTAAAAGCTAGAAGTAAACAGAATCTGGAAATTACATACTATTAAATAGAAGCCAGTGGTGGCTCTTGAAAACTTGCTTTTTTCTGTCAGATAATCAAAAGCCATATTGTGCCTTTAGGCACAGCTTTGAGCAAGGAGAGATGAATGAATTGCATTGCTACAGGAGTAGCCTCAGGGTGGGAAGAGCAGCCAGTGTAACATCCCAGTTGCTCAGATCAGTAAGCACATGTGGTGCTCTGCGCTGCAGCAGCCGAAGGCCGTCCTCGGGAGCTAGCAATGCTCTCCTGAGGAGGGGTGACAGTGTCCGGCCTCATGGTCAGGAGAGCAAATCACCACTGCAAAGCTGTCACGTGGCATGAGAGCATCCCATGGACATGGGCTCTAAAATATATATTTAACGCGCAATGCTCTGTATCAGAACTGATTTGACAGACCACAGGATCTTAACCTGAATCTCCTGAGTTAGTGGTGTAGTAAAAGGGCAAGACCTTCATTTTCCTCTCTAGCTCCAGAGAAGAATTCCTCATGTACAAATGCTGAAGATTTTTGTCCAAAAATCCCCATGAGGAAAAAGTTAAGCCTGACTAATTTTCAGGGCAGCCTATCCTTCTGCATAACCTCAATTTACCATATACCCTGTTTGTCCATTGAGCTACCTGGAGATTAGCAAGATCATCATGGAGGGGTGACTCAGAACAAATCCCAGGTGATAGCATACAGCTGACACTATCACAGAGTTAATAAAGAAATCTCCAGTTTGCAGTTTGCCATGGAGAATCAGGGAGAGCCCAGGGCTGGGCAGGCTCTCTACCATCTCACTGCCTGGTAACATTCACTAAAACAAGACATCTCTTCCACAAAGTGTTGCATCTTTCCATGCTGTTGCAGAGCAGAAGGGCACCTTGTTCCCTTCCTGGATGTCCTGGGGAAACATCCTGCCATCCTGGCACAGAGGTTGGTCCTGGCCAAGGCTCACCACACGCGCAACAAGAATGAAACTCTGACAAAGTGGTAAATGGGACCTTAGTGTTGGTCATGGACCACAAAATCACCCTTCGTACAAAATGAGGCTGAGATTGGAGTGAAGCAGACTTTAGCAGTCAAAGTGAAAACAACAGCGAGTAAGAGTTTTTGAGATATGTGAATAGAAATAAAAAAGAAATCTGGGATTATATCCACCTATGCTTTTAAGTTAGCTTCAGAAGGCTTGTCTTTCTATAAGTCCTAGCGATTGTATCACTAAGGTGTTTGCATAACTTTGTGGCTGAGGACCTTTTTAAAGAAATCTTTAAACATGTAACTTTTATACATAAATCTTCCCTAGGGCTCTATTTAGAATTTCCTTCCTCTCTGGATTTCTCTGATCACATATTTGTCTTTTTCAAGGGACTAATTTCTGCATCTGCCAAACTTTTAAGAATGTTAATATCCTTTGGACCTATTTAGACAGAGCCATCTCCTGCCCACACTGTAAACACAGCTTGTTATCAACAGCTCTTACACTTAATTAACTGTAAACAAATCATTATCCAATTGTACGCAAAACTTTCCTTTCCACACTTCAGGGTAGGGTTTGGCCCTCAGTGTTCAGCTTTTGTGCACTCAGCCTTTTCTTTTACAGGCAGACATATATTGACAGGTATACCCGATGCCAGGAGAACTTGGAGGGATGCACAGGTTGTTCCTGCATAGGTTATTCCACCTGGACTAGCCGAAACTGATTTCTCCCATCTGGTTCCACACTTTGATTTTGATATTACAGGGAGTATAGTACTGGCTGTTCAAGCACACTCTTCTTTCAGATCATTATAGAACATAGATATTAAAAAAATTTCTTTCTTGACCTAAATCAATATAGTTATATGAGCAGAAAGAAGATCCAAGGTGAACTAAGGGTAGCATCATGAATGGAAACTGAGAATCATTTTGCTTTGCAAGTCTGTCTCACAATTCCTTTATTTATTTCAACTTTAAATTAGGTTCAAACTAAACTTTTGTGACAACCTGATTTTATATAGATTGTAAACAGATTTCTTTATATTGTATTTTTTTAAATTCTACTGCAGTTCCCAAGAATGTTTGTTAGTTTGCTTTCCCTTTATTCACCAACATTGTACCACTGAGACTTGGCAGTGAAAGTGGTTTTATTGATTTTCATTATCCAAGCTGGGAGAAATGCAAAATATAAACAGCATATGATGTTTTTTGCCTTTAGTAATTGAAGGCTTTACTGGTAACAACATTCAGTAAGTAGCAAACAAATATATTCTGCTGTGTTAACAGAAAAAAAGTTTGAAAAATCACAAATCAGATCCCCAGGGATTATGAGGTTGATTTAAATGATAAAGTTTTTTCTTTTCTTTTCATCTGGTTCAACTTTATCCCCAATCCATTCCAGTCTGAAGCCCAGGAACAAAACATACCTGTAACAATAACCTCTTAATGCTCTTTTACTACTTTTGGGATGTACCTGAACACAGGTTGACCGTGTTCCTTTTGCATGCTTTACTAATGGTAGAAAAGAGGCTGAGCCAATAGCGCTCTAAGAGCATCTTCTTTGGCAGCCCTGGCTACTGATGTCAATCGTTAAATGCCTGACAGGTGATAGTGTACGAAAGAGGCACTGCTCAGAGCCAAAAATTAAAAGTCAAAACTTGTATTGTCTTGCTAGCAGCAAAACTAGGAAAAATTCCTTTGTGTTTTAGGCAAGTTGCTTAACCAGTCCAGTTCTGATGGCACAATACTTGCAAATTTTCACTGACATTTGCTGACTGGTTTGGGATCTTTAGATAAAACCTCATAGATATAAAAGCAAAGTGCCGATTATCCTTATTGCAACTCCCAGTTATAACAGAGAAACTGTAATAGCTGTTCAACTTAGAAAAATATGAATTCAGAAGTCTTGAATTCTAGTCCTCTGGCTGGTGCTGTGCGAATGCAATACTGCTGTGGGAAAGGCCAGGGGTGCTAGCGGGGCTGCATTACCGGTGCAGTGTCCGTACCCCGCAGTGCCAACGTGACCTGGGTAAGGCATGGAGATGTGACCACACCGCTGTCCTGCGAAACCGCATAGATGAGATGGAAGCCCTACACTTTTACACAGAGGGCTTATCTAGCATAAGCGATGATGATGGTGTAAAGTGAGCTTACACCTGGCCAGCACCTTGTGTTGTGGCTGTAGTGTTTCCCGTTTGGTGCTCAGAAACTGAGAGGATGGTCCTGACAGCCCCACAGCCTGTGCGGAGAGGAGCCAGAGGGGACGCCAGACAAATTAGCTGTAGTACAAAGTGACATGAAAAGTGCAACAGATGATTAGCTAAGGTAGTCGTTTGGGCAAACGACTTACTGGAGTTGATGAAAGTGGAGGTCTTGTCCATTCCCCTTCCCTGCTCCCAGCGCGGGGCCCTGCCCTTGCCCTCCAGCCTGCTCTGGGATGTATCAGACCCTTCCCTGAGTGGCCTTGGCTTCCCAACAAAGCGGAAACCAATCCTTTCCTTTTTTCTGTGTTAGTTTTCTAGGAGACTGATGAGCTGAAATGGCACGTAGAGATATCCAAGAAGCATTAGGTGGGAAAGGGCAATGGGAGGGGAGGAAGACAACAGTAGTACCCTTCAGTGACAATGAGCTGTTAAATCTGCTTAGCCCCTCTCATGAAACTGATACATGAATGTTATGAATATTATCTCACGGATATGTGTGTGTATTTGTGTCTGAAGCTCTTATAACTAGGCTGCCTGCAAAGCACTGTAAGCTCATATAAACCAAAAGAAAAAGGCTGCCGTCTTGCTGTGCCATGCCCTCCCTTGGGCCAGCACAGGCTTTAAACACCATTATGGAACTGAGTTCTGATTTCTCCTGATTTTCTGGTTTCCACAGAACTGATTTGGCTGAAAGCTAATCTGGAAAAAAAATTAATTTCCACAGCATCTCATTGCACAGACCTACAACTGTGCGTGCTGGCATACAAAAGGGAATGGATGGGAACAAACAGCTGGGGCAGGGAGGGAGCAGAAGTCCTCGTCTGGGGGGCAAAGCCAGTTTACGCTGCTTACAGCATTAGCTGGATGATGATCTCTTTAGAAGGAAATATGATTTAGATTTCTGTAAAAGAACCAAGCAGGCAGCCCTTCTTCAGTGTACAATGGTATAATAAAAACAAGACCTCATTATTAGTCAGTTTTAAAAGTTGTTGTCTTTTACTCTGAGTAAGTTTAAAGTGGGCATAAGGATGATATCGATGACCTGGTTCTTAGAAGTTTTGTGTGCCCAAGAACAAGAGGTGTATGTGACTCTGCAGCTGCTTTGGGGTTTGGAAACCTTCAGCCCTCAAAGGCTTGTGGGGTATTTTTTTTCCAGGAAGGTATTTTTTGGTCGTAATTCTTGATGATCGCATGCAGGAGCAAATGATGTAGAGATCTGATAAACAAAAATTATCTTCAGCTCTCTTTCATCCTATTGCAACTGAGGCTGTAGTTTCTTAAAAAGAAGTGTTCTATGGGAATTCAGGTTCAACGCTCTTGGTCCTCCCATACTTGGCTTCTCAGCCAGGCAAATGTGACAGCTTTTCTTGCCACGCTGTTAGCGGCATTGGAGGAACTTACTTTTGGAAAAAAATGCTATGTCCTTCTTGCTTCCCTCCCCAAGAAAAAAAATATCATGGCCAGCTCTCTGCTAAAGGAAAGAGTTTCTTTTCAGAAAGTTGTGCAGACTGAAGTCCCAGAGATAGTTACAGGCAAAACCTTGATATGTAGGTGTTAATTGTTACCAGCTGGCTTCAAAGACTTTCAGACTCTTTCAGCATAAACAAACATGTAGTGCACCCAGAACACAACAATGTCTTATTTGCAATACCATGCATAACTTTCAAACAAACACTATCAGACAGTAAACACACTGGTGACTCCTTTGCAACCTTTTCTCTCTCCGTCTCGTTGATGTGTGATAATTAAATACAATCTGAGTTTCTGTAAGATACTTAGCACACACACTTAAATAAAACCTTTCCTTTTCTTCCTTTCTGAAATAATTATAGATCCTTATGGTGTAACCATAGACACTTTGAAACCTGCTGCTTATGCCTCAGGTACGGCATTGGGTCCAAAATTGTTTTATTTTTTTCCAGACGTATCAGTTGGTCTAACACAGGACACACTCTGTCAACAAGCTCCATCCAATTTCAGTTACAGTGCGTATCACCTGCACTTTTCAGAACTTGGAAGAATAAAAAAATCATAGCACATTTTTTCCTGAATGTGTCAGGCCTTGCTCGTAAACAGAGAGAGAGGGGGAAAAGGGAGAAAGAAACAGAGAGCAAGAGAGAGAAGCCTTCATGTTCACAGTCAATCATTAACCTAAACCCCTGTACTCTGTAGCCAAAGCCATATAAGCCCAGGGACCCAGGCTTCCCCCAGCACAGCAGCTGAGATGGAGGAGTGCTGTGAACAGCTTCTGCCTCCCGCTCCCCCTGACTCAGCTCTGAGGCTGCTGCCCGGGACTGCTCCCCTTACCATTTCTCAAGAGCAAAGAAAGGTGTGAGGAGCAGTTGCCTCCCTGCCCCAGGTACCCGTGCTGCTCCCTCCTTACAAACCCAGCTTACGGAATCGCTAGGAGTTATACCAAGTCTTCCCTTTTTCCCCTTCTTGATTATTTTTCATGTGAATAATTTCCCTAGCCTAGCTGACCTGCTGGTCCCTCCAGCAGTTGGGAGGAACAATTACTTCATGTGATGAATGCTTTACAGTGGTGCTGACCCACAAGAGACTGTTGGACCCTGCTCTGCTGTTGGGAGACAGTGGTGAGCCGGCTTGGGGCTGAGCTGGCTTGGGGCTGAGCCGGCAGGGACCCTATTCTTTAGGAAGAACTTCTTCACTCTAAGAGTCTTTAGGCATTGGAACAGGCTCCCCAGGGAGGTGGTGGACTCACCATCCCTGGAGGTGTTCAAAAAACGTTTAGATGTGGTGCTTCGAGACATGGTTTAGTGGGTTTAGCAGGCATGGTGGGATCGGGTATATGGCTGGACTTGATGATCTTTGAGGTCTTTTCCAACCATAATGATTCTATGACCCAGCAGTGGGTCTAGGATGGCCACATGGGCTGACTCCAGGAAACCTTGCAGCTACCCCGAGCACATCCAGCTCTGCCCTACCCACCCTGGGGCTTTGTGCACTTGCACATACAAACACACGTACATATCCAGGGAAAGCAGTTCTATATATGGTTTAATAGATTACTTCCCTGTGATTTGCTCTGAAATGCTGCGGGCTGGTGGCAGACGCGTCCAGATTTGAAAAGTCAAGGAGGAATTGTTTACCACTGCGGCAGTCCCACAGTCCACCTGTGCCTGCTCCTAAGGAACCTGCATAAACTTTCTGCTTGCTGGAGTTTTATGTGGCTCTATCCCCATCTTGTCACAAAACTTCACTGTTCATCTTAACCTCCAGCTTAGGCTGTTTTATGCTGCTTCCACTGCAGCTTCTCTGGTACCACCATTTGGTTCTGTTATACAGCACAGGGCGTGGGCTGCCTTTCTGGATGCTAATCTGAGTTGGTGGGGCGCTTATTTTTACTGCAGCGATAGCCCCCTTGTGCTGTAGGATGCTGTGGTTTAGAGGTGTTTTTATGTTGCCTTTTCTTTGAATTGTGGTGATTTTCAGTTGTACACATCTCCATGGGTAGACTGAGCTGTTACGATTGTCATGGTGTTGGGCTGTCTCATGTATTTGCACTGTGTTGTATGTAATCCGGTGGTAGGTAAAGATGCAGGGGGCACTACTCTGTACCACGTAGTACAGAAAAATGTACTTTGCAGAGCAGCAGGTGTTTGGGGAGTGCTGCGGAGCCCCACATCCCATCACGCAGGTTGTGTGGCTTTGCCGTACCACGTGTTGGCAAGGTGCTTGGGAGGGCCTGCAAGTTTCTGTGTGGTGTGGCAGGCTGCGCGTGAGGTCTCGTGCGGCTGTCCCGGCAGGTCAGGAGTGGGCAGCACACAGCTGTGAGCGTGTCCTGCCTTTCCCTGCTCGGCAGGGCAAGGGCCGTGCTGTGGCCCCGGTCGTTGTGCCACGGTGCAGGTTATTGTGCGTTACTTCGCTCTCGCCGTGTGCTGTGTGACAAAGGGCCTGCTCCGCGTGTGCGTGCCCTGCCTGCGCTGGTACAAACCAGCGCCGTGCTGGCCGGGAGGGCTTTTAGGCCTGTCGGGTCACGCCAGAGTGTCACTCCCCCGCAGAGCCCTTCATCACAGCGGGATGCGCCTGTAACGGGCTGTTAGGAGTCAGCATTTCATGCCGGTCACTGACTGGACAGAGTGCTGCTGCGTGGGTGCCCC
>NW_009600090.1:0-19433 GCF_000690535.1 Cariama cristata
GCGGGCCTGCACAGGTGGAAGCAACTGGCCGAGCATGGGATGCCACGCTGGGGTGAGTCTGGCTGATTGCAGCACATAATTCCAATGGATTTCCTGGGGACAGGGCTCCGTGCGATGCTTCTGTCTGTCTGGGTGTGGAGAGAGGGATCCCCAGGCTGTGCTGGGACTGTGGCCCTGCCGAGTGTCCTCACAGCTCTGTGTGCTGTAGCCCATACATACACCTTTCTGTCCCTCAGTCTCAGCTGCAGGATGCTTTGGGCGGCAGCGCTCGTGGGACAACCGCTTGTGGGGTCAATATGTTGCTTCCTTGGCTTTGTAAGGGCTTTTTGCCATTCTTCAGCCTTTTGAGTTGGTTTAAATGGGCTGAGCAGTACACAAAGCTCTCACCTTGGGCCTTAAACATCCTGCTTTTCTGAGATTGAACATGGTCTTTCCTGTTCCTCAGGCAATCTCTTTTTTTGAGGAAAATGATAAATGCAGGGGACTTCTTGCTTGCATAAGTTTGCAGATCTGACAAATACTTTTAGAAATAAATCCTGTGGTTTTGGGATCGCTCCTCAGATCTTTAGTTTCTGACTCTGCTCTTGGTCCTTCCAAGGTTGTAAGGAGTCAGGTAGCAAAGTTTTTTTTGAAGTAGAGTGTGCTGCAGATCCGCTTAGGAGAGGCAGCTCAGTGTGCAGCCATGCACATGGGGGTACAGGAGTTTCCTTGTTTGCATGTGGCCTGTTGTGTTCTTTAGTGTCGGTACAGTGGGAGTATGGAGGTCAAGAGTCATAAAAGAGTTAAGAGGCTGAATCAACCTTGTCCAGTGCATGCCCGATGCCCATGATTTGGGTGTCAGGCTTCAATGAATGAGATCAAGAAAGAAGAGGCTGTGAGTGATATTGGTGGCTTCTTGCAGCAGGGAGGGCATCTTGTTTTCGGTAAGAAGTGATCTTCCATTAGCTTCTTTCTGTGGAAATGTAGAGGTAGGGCAGCTGTCTGCTTGGACTAGAGTAGCCGGAGGACCTTATTTTTTCATGTGCTGCTTTGGGTGTTTGAGAGGTGGTGAATATCCTGGTGAAACAAGATGCCTGGGAATTTTGCCTGTGAGTTGCTTTCTTGTGGCCTCCCAGTGAACTCGAGGTAAACTGGGACTAAGACTCCCTTTCCCTTGCCCATCCTCTCCTGAGAGCACTGAAAATGCATTAACTTGATGCTAATTGTTACTCCGATAGCAGCAATTACGGTTTGTAATCTGAGATTGAGTCTCTGCTATGTGGAGTGTTGTAACTGCTGCCTGGGGGAGCTCTCTGCTAAATACCCTGAGCTGGGATGCTTCGAGGAAGCGCTGGAATGCTCCTAAATGCTACCAGCTTGTGGAGGGAAGTGAGTGTGTTTGCACTGAGCTGGGCTAACTGTGCCCCAAACACCGTGGTCTATTTCAGAATTACACACCTGACCTGCTGATGAGATGTTGCTTCCTCACTTCGCCACCGCACAGCAGCGTCCTGCTGCCCAGCCTTTCCTGGGCAGGGTTGCTGAGAGGAGGCAGTGCCCTGCCTGCCTTTGCGGTTCAGGTGTCTGCTTCCCAGATGCTTTCAGTCTCATGTGGATCCTGCTGGGCATGGCAAGGCCACGC
This sequence comes from Cariama cristata, assembly GCF_000690535.1. Classification (NCBI taxonomy): domain Eukaryota; kingdom Metazoa; phylum Chordata; class Aves; order Cariamiformes; family Cariamidae; genus Cariama; species Cariama cristata. The sequence continues at coordinate 1,622 of NW_009600090.1, forward strand.
TTGTTTAAAACCGTTATTTATTAAAAGAAGTGCTGGGTGATGACCCTGTCGCTGTCCCTTAAGCTCTCGATGACATCTGTGATGCAGCTGGTCTTAAGAGGTCACTCATTTCCCCTTGCTTAATGATCTGTTATAGAAAGCAGGCTTTCATTGCTTGCTCGAGTGTCAATGGGACATCAATATTAATGAAACCTCGGTGGTCCTGTGGCACTAACTGTCATGGCTGTGGAGGGCTCATTTGGAGCTGCTGGGCAGTGCGGGGAACTCGGTGATGGAGTGATAATAAAGCGTTCGTGAACTCTGCTCCGAGGTGCTGCTCAGGACTTTGAACTTGCAGGCTCCTGGCACAGCAGTGTGAGACTGGCTTGGCGTTTTCTAAAGCAGGTTCTTGCACGGCAGTGTGAGTGTTAGCAGGGGAGGGACTCGCGGGGACATTTTGGGTGCTGCAGGTATGGGAGAGTTTGGTTGCAATTTCAGGTAGCAAATGGTCTGGTTAATGGAACCTGATGTCCTCCAAGGCCCTGAGCTGGGATCGGGGCAAGGGCAGATACAATGCAACATCTCTTAAAACGGCCTCTTGGGCTACTGGAACCGGGTGGATATCCCCGTAAGGTTGGGATGGTCGCTGTTACATACATACAAGGGAAGACCATGACTTTGAGTCTGTGGGAAGCAGGCTTTTGCTGCATTAATCCAGGCAAATCCCTCCCACCTTCTGCTACCCTATGTAGAAAAATCAGGGTAACGACTGAGATTTTGTAAATAAAATCTTGTCTTTGGAAAAATGAGGCTTTTTACATGCTAGTCTGGAATATATTACATGGGCAGTGCACTGCGCCTTTTAACAGGGCGTGTTTAGTATTTGTGCTTGAATGGCAGCAAAATTGCTCCCTGAAAGATTACTTTGGAAAGAGGACCCCAGGTTTTGGTCTGTTGCTCTCAACCCCCTTCTCTTTCCTGAAATGAGAGCCTGGGGGTAGATGGTTGGTGACTCTTATTTTCTTATCTGTGGAGAAGAATCTGCTTCGTTCCTGGAGTAAAGCAGACCTGACTCACCCTGCTTTCACTTAGAGCAGTATCTTCTTCCTCTCCAACCTGGGGTGTTCCCTGGCCACAGAGATCGCAGGTGCCCTTCTTCAGGGATTTCTGCTGGGTCAGGGCCTTAAGATTTTGACAGTGTTTGGTTATATTAATGGACATCCTTCCTCAAAAGCTTTGTGTACCAGTCCCTGCAGGAATTGCCCCATTGCTGACCAGGTTTTTGCACCATGCTATATTGCTTTGCAGCCTCTTGCTACACAGAAGAACTGTTCCAACTCCTCTGATCAAAAGCAGCATTACCTTTCCTGCAGATCCTCCCAGGTATGGCACAGCTGAGCTCATTTAAGTTTAAAAAAAAAATGGTGAGTTTTGTCTGTGTTGTCTCCAAGCTACTGCTATTGCAGGCTGTCATGTCTTAGCGGTGTAGAAAGTCTGCCTGCATTCTGTGAAGTTGCTCACCTCCTTCATTTAACACCCAAGGATGAAGTGCAAAGGTGGGAGCCGATGGCTGCGTGTTAATTGTTATCACGGCGTCCGGCAACCTCATTTGAACTGGCTTCCTTTTACAGTGAGTGAGGTATGAACAAATCAGGACGCTGATCCTTCCCTCCTGCTCCCCAAAAACTTGTGGGAGAGCTTGGCTTGGTGCAGGAGCATCATGTGCCTGGGGAGCTGGCAATCAGTTCTGCGACCTGGTTAGCATGACCTGGGAGGGTTGTGGCAGAAGTAAGAGGAAAAGGGACATTTGCTGTGGCAGGAAGATTAATGGACTGCCTTTAGAAAGGATGCAGGATGATTTCGTGCATCCTTGTCTCTGCTCGGACACACTAGAGATCCTTAGCCTCCTCGTGATGGTAGGAAAGACTGACCGGCAGAATCCTCTCTGAGCCTGTGCCTATGTACCAGTGTTTCTGCAGTATAATCCACGTGAGTAAGAAGCAGAAGGGGCTGCTCTACCTGCAAACCCTGAGGGACCTATGCCACCGCTCTTGGAGGTTTAAAGTTCTGAGTATTACCTCGAGGATGTGGATTATAGTCATGGAGGGGGGAAAAAAGTGGAAAAAAAAATGTTAGAAGCCGTTGGCAGTGTAGGGTAAAAGCGTCACCTTTCCTGACATGTTTGTCTTGAGCAGAGATTGTATCTAGTGATAGGATGAAGAGAAGTTGCATACTGTCTGGTGTTAATTACAAAGAGAAAACCGCATGAAAATCAAGTGAAATTGAATCCCACTGCATTTGATATTCCCAGAGTTGAAGGCCTCGGTGCATCTCATTAGTTTAAAAACCCTGATGGAGAGAGCTCAGCTTCGAACAGGAAATTGATATGACATTGAGACCTAGGAGAGGATTAGCTGCCTGCCTGTGAACTTGTCCAAAGGAGTTGAACATGTAAATGTTCCCACAGAGCAGCTCTCTGCGAGAAGGCATGCTGGTTAATTAAGGCCCCTGGGACCGCACAGTTGCAGTGAGGGAGGGATAAGGTCTGTGCGTGTGGAAAGTCCTGCTGCTGTTTTCTGTCTGCGGTGGAAATGCTGTATGGGCTATATAGGCAGGCTCAAAGCTTTGGGGGTCTGGGCTCTACTTGGACGCTGGTAAAAGACATGCTGTGAGGTACTTCTCGGTGGGCTTTGCAGGTTAGGATTGAACAAAACAGGGTATGGTGTTCTGGGACTAATGGGTTGGCCCACCTGGCGGAGGTGTCTACGGAGGGTGTGTGGCTGGGAGGTGAATTTGGGTTTTGCTCAGAGGTGACTTAGGGACTAGTTTTTGTGCCAAAGAGTTTGGTTCTGTTGTGGGACTCTGCAGAGATGCTAAGGGCCTAGAGCTCTGTGGATCTCAGTTTGGAGGCCAAAACACATCTGGCTGCTGTGACTCGGTGTCTTTGCTCTAACGGTATGAAAATTGCAACACCAGGGCAATGTCCTCACTGTATATAGAAAGCTGCAACTACTTTTTTCTTTTTTTTTTTTTCTTTTTCCCAGTGCTTGAGCTGATAGGAGATATTTGCCAGGGAATGAAGGCTATCAGATACTTCGTGCCTGTACATTTGTACCTGTGAGCCTAGCTGCTTTGGACCCTGCTGGGTTTACCCTTCCAATGAAGTGTTTTGTAACAGCCATATGTGGAGAAAGGATATTTCCCATTTTCTCTTGCAAACACCAGCCGTGCTGTGTGCAGTCTTAAGGCGAGGTGCTAATGATGAAGAATCTGCAACTGAGTGGCGCACCGGGGTTTTCAGAAGTATTTTGCTCCTTTTGAACATGAAATGTGTTTGTGGGCTCACTGTGATCTCTGTGGCAAGGGGAGTTTGCAGACCGTACCGACGTCGTTGTGCTGCTCGTGTACTCGGAGGGCAGTTTCTAGCTGGAATGTTGCAGTCCCCGAGGCAGGATTGCTGGAAGGAGGGCTGGCAGGACCCTTTGCTTCCAGCAGGGTGATGGAGGCTGTGGAAGCCTGCAGGGACCTGGCCATCAGCACGATGCCTCTGCTTTGGACAGAAACCCCTGCCTGAGCAGCCAGGAGGTGACAATCTCTGCATCCCTCTGGCACGGGCCTCCTCAGGGGAAAAAATCTTGTCTCTTGTTGAAGCAGTGGCCTGTGGCAGGCTTGTGCAGTTGTGTAGGGTCAGGGATCCTCCTCATCCATCCTCTGCCTGTGCATCCCTCAAGCCCTGCTTAAAATAAACAGACCTTCAGGTTCTCCGTCAGAAGAACAGCTCCAGTGAGGAGCCCCAGAGGAGAACCCTTGTCCCAGCACAGTTGCATTGCTCACGCTGACGTTGCTACTGGAGAAGATGTTGGCCAGAGTAGGGACCTGTGTTTTATGTGGCTCGATGGTGTTGCAGCTTCCATCTGAGGATAGCTTAGATCGAGATTCACCAGCTTGGCAAAGACAGGGGCGAGAAGGACTTGAGAGACACCTATAAAATCACCCAAGAAGGTGATTAGGTAGGAGGGAATTGTTTGTTTCCTGCAGGGCAAGAAGCCGGGGCTCCCCACTGAAAATAGCATGCTGCAGGTTTAAACTAAACAGCATTACATGCTATGTGTGTGTGGGAACTCATTCAGCCCTGGAAACTTGTTGTCTTGGGATGTTGTGGAGGCCAAAAAAATATCATGAACCTTTAAAAAGGAATTGGGCAATTTCACGGCAGGTAAGTCTTGACGATGGGCCCAAACACAGCCCTGGAGCGATTTACAGCTTGGGAGTTTGTGAGTGCAGGGCTGCTAGGAGCTGGAGAAATGTCCTGGGAAAACACCTCCACATTCCACCTTCTGTTCAGCTCTTTCCATTAGCGTCAAGCTTGGTTGCTGTTGGAGACAGGAGGCTGAATCAGAGGGACTGGCGATCTCTTGACTGACGGCTGCCATGAGTGGACAGAGGCGGGTAAATGACCCTACCACGCACAGCCTGAAGCAAGATCCTCCTTTTTGGGAGGCTGCAATCAAAAGAGCCATTTCAGGTCTAACGCTGGCGACGCGTGTTCCTCAGTACAGGCAGATGCTTGAGTGACTACCCACGCCTGCCTGTGCCAGAAGTTGAGCCTGTGTTTAGGGGGTTGCTTGGTGACAGTTCTTCTGTGCAGGTTTAGGGAATTAAACAGTAAGTGGGATTAATAAAAACCTATCAAAATATGTAAACACATGTATCACATGTCTTTGATAATGAAGGAGCGGTTAATAAGTATTTGCCATCAATGTTCCTACCTGGAAGGTTTCTCTGAAAGCATTTCTGAGGCTACTCAAACAACCCATTTATTTCCATCATTTTAACAACCTTTTTTCTCAAGGCAATTGAAATGACTTGCTTAAAAGAGCTGTTTCCCCTCCTCCTCACCTACGACACGTTCCATTTTACTAAGCCTTTGCTCGGTCTCTGGCTCCTGGCTGCATCCTGAGCTGCTGGGTCGGATCCTGGACCTAGTGCTGGCTGGGGTCCTGCTCTGCCGGAGGTGTCGGCAGGGCAGGTGGGCAGCCTTGGGTCATGGTGAGTAACTGGATCATAATCACTCACGTGGAGATCCCTACCCAAAAGCCAGCATGGGCGAGGAGTTGGGAGCTGCCTTGATGCACGGTCTGGGTGTATGTGTGTCCCTTGGAAACACTTGTACCGGTTGGAGGAGCTCTTCTTTTGGCAACTTTGGGAACATGGCACTTCTTTTTGCTCTCGTGCTGAAGCAACGCTTCCCACTGATGTGTCCCGAGGCCTTGTGGGGCACTGTTGTTCTTAGTTACCCAACCGCTGTGCCTGGTGCTTTCAGTGCCTTGAGCTGTTGTGTACGTTCTGGTAGTTCTCTGACGTAGAGAGATGCAGGTCCCTACCTGCTGCTTCCAGGACATGTGGGCATCATGTAGGTAAGGATGACTGCTTTCTTTGGGTTGTTGAACCAATATTTCTTCCTCTTCATAGACAGCAGTGTGTGTGTGGGTGGATGCTTCTCAGAGCAATGATGTGCTTTCTTGAAGACTGCATGATTAGTTGAGGGTGGTGCAGGAATAGTCTAGAACTCCACGATACCAGTCTAGCAAAGGCACAGTGTTGTCTCGGTCCTAGCACAAATGAGTGTTGGGCCTGTGCTTCTTCCTGGAAGAGCTCTAGGTCTGCAGTGTGTAGTTTTAAAATATTGCTGTCCTACCTCGCAGCCTGGGCATATCCCAGGACAGGGCTTGAAAGGTCAGCCCGAAAAGTGGGGGATGATCCCTGCCCATTAATGGTGGTAACTTACTCTTGGCTAAGGAAAGATGGCAGATGATGAACAAAAACTTCAGCTTTCAGGGCTCTTCCCCACGTACTTCTTGCAAGGATTTCAGTGCTCAGACTGTGCTGCTGCTTTGCCTTTCCCTGAGGCCTGGGGAGCTGGGAGCCACATGGCTTGTGGTGTTCCCCTGTTCCCTGGGCTTATTCCCCATCCCCCTCTCTGAGGATGTATTTGGGCTCTGCTTTGTTGGATAACTAATAGGGCTGTCAGACCCCTTGTACCAACAACCTGAGAAGATAAATAGTCCAACATGTGCAGCCACCTTCACAGGTCCTGAGACCCCAGCAGGAACCAGCACCGTGACAGATGGGCTGACACAACTGGGTCAGGGCGAACGTCAAAGGGGTGGAAGCCACATCTCTATCTCCCCTCCGCTTGGCACCCCAGCACCTCTGGGCCAGACAGTGGCCACTTATCACCACCTCCTTGCATGACTGCTGTAAGCTGGCAGCGTGAGAGCCTTGTCTAGAAGACAGACACTAGTCATGGTCCTAACGCTGCTCTGTGGAGCTGCCATCTGTCCTCTCCTTGGATGCTGCTGCTGGGGCAGCCTGGGAACATAACCCGGTGCTGATGCTCTGTCAGATAAGTGTCTGGTTAGACTGTGCTCTACGTCTCTACCTTCCCAGCACACTGTGGTGCTGCCTTCCCTCCAAAAAGGCGAGCTTCATGTACCTGTATATATAGATGTGTATATATTAATTTTCAGGGAGCTCCCACTTTGTGCTTTGTGGCTTGATGCCTCTTGCCTTGCCCGGCCTCCTGCATCCTCAGTACTGTGTGCCTCTCCTGTCTCACGCGGAGCCGGCTTGTGTGCTGTGGGAAGGGTTAGTTGTTTGGAGAGGACTGTGCAAATAATTGCATGTGTTTCTCCTTTTGTGGATGAGTGAGGAAAAATTGGCAAGGCGGCTGCGAATGAGTCTTACGAACGTCCTGGAGCGGTGAGCTGAGAGCCCTGAGCCAGTCTTACTGTGCAAAATCCATTAGCCACAAGCAGAGCTGCTTCTGGCCTCAGCATTCAGTACCTGTTACGGGCTGAATTAGTCCCTAATTTCTGTCCCTTGCAGTTAAAATGACTCAGACATTTCTTTTTGAGATGGGGTATTGCTTCTGACTAAGTACCCTACAGCCATGGCTCTACTGACTGTTAAATTGTTCTCAGAAATGCAGTGATCGTCTTGTCTCCGGGTCAGCGTAGGCTGGTGCTGTCACCTGCGTGTTGCTGTGGGGCTAGAAGAGGTGCTTTGCTTTGCTGTGGGAAAGCAAATGCTGAAACACATCTGAGGACTCAGTGGCTGCAGGTTTAATAAGATCAATACCACCTCTGCAAAAGATTACATGGTATACTAGGCAGCAAATAGACCACTTCTGCTGGATTTGGAAACCATTTATGGAGTCTATTAGGGATGGTAAGGTAGAAGGGACGTATCCAGAGTGAACTGCACAGATGCAGTAGCTGACTCCCACATTAAGGGTTTTGCAGTCTATTAAATAATGGAATTAAAAGCAAAATAAATGAGAAAGTTTTGTCCAAGAAGCTTTACCTGCAGAGCTGGGCTGTGGCACCCTTCTGGCTTCTACTGCTGCCTGTAGAAGGGTTGAACCTCCTAAAGCCAACGCGGTGGCTTGACTCTGCCTGAAGGCTGAAGCTTTACCCTTGCAGAAAGCACAGGGGAGAAGAGAGCTGCCCAGAAGATGAGTGTTTGCTGCCAAATCCGTTGGCCAGGGACACCTCCCTGAAGCCTTGAAAGGTGTCGGGAGAGCGTGTGTACCAGCTGCCAGTCACGGAAGAAAAGAGCCAGTCAAGGGGTGAGACCTGGGGAAGCTTGGAGATCCTCGTTGCTCCCACCGGTGGGTCTTGGGTCTTGCACCACATGGTTGGCAGGTCAAAAGGTGTCTGGTGCTGTGGAGCATCTCCTTTTCCCCTGCTCTGTCCCTTGTGCCATGCCATGTACTCTGCGGCCAGTGTTAATGGTGCCGCCCTACATGGCCCATGGTGCGCAGGCTTGTATTGGGAAGCAGTTTTTAGGAACAGCCTCTCTGGGCCCAGGGTGCTCTGTTGGCCTTGTTTGAGCTGCCCTTGTGCTGCTGTCACCTCCTGCGGTGTGCCCTTGGAATAATTAATTCTAATAACACGTGAGCAATAGCCTGCCTGGTCACCCTGCCTGCTCCCGGAGAGCCACGCACAGTGCTTGGCTCCTATCATTTCTCCGGTGCTCTGTCCAGTCTCATTTGAAATGCCTTGCAGGATGAATTACAGTGCTCGAAGGGAATCTGCAAAATAGGATCACAGGCCAATTGAATCCATCTGCAAAGCGCGGGAGGACGATATATCACCCTACAGATAGATTTCCCCCCTGCCCTGCTTTTTTTTTTTTTTTTTTTTTTACTTTTCGACTAGGTCCAAAGACTATGGGGCCTAGTAGGAGCAATGGATACTTTGGGAACAAGCTCTGTGGTGTAATGAGGAGCTGGATCAGGCCCTGCTGACTGAAGGTGGGTGATGCAGAAGTCGATATTGAGCATGTACATGGCAGCAATGGGTAGGGAAGCCAGGCAGGGATTCATACTGTGTTGCTGCCCAGCTTGGTCCCTCCAAAAGCAGAATGATGCTGTGTGAGTCTCTGGGAATGTGCCATGGTGTAAAGTGTGCTGGGAGAGGCAGGAGCGGCAAATGTTTACCAGCCATGGGAGGCTTTAGGGACAAATAACAACCTGCCCAAGTCGGTTGAAGCAGCCTCAGTAGGAGCCATGCAGGTGCTGTGATCCACATGGAGGTCTCGGGTGCCCCAGACCATCTCAAACGGCTCTGTGAGCTGACACGAGGGCAGCTGAACACGGCCCTCGGGGTCTGAATTAGCAATTCCTGGCTGGCTGGCCTGGCCATGCTCCCCGGGGAGCACGGCCGAGGTCACTCACCTTGGCTCTTGGCCCTGCTGTGGTTGGACTGCCAAGGAAGGAGTTAACCTCCTTGCACTTTGGGTGGATTGAGGTTGGCCTGATGTTAGCTACCAAACCTCCCTTCTCCTCTGGCTGGGATGCTCCAGCCATTGCCCGAGGGGGAAGGGAAATGAGTTAAACCCATCTTCAGACACGTTTGTATTGATTCTGTCACTTTCTTGCTGCTTGCTGACAGGTGATGGATGGCTCATAATGCAACCGGCACAGTACATTACGTTTCCCATCCAGGGACTCCTAAATCATTTCAAATTTTCAAATTCCCTAATCAATATTTTATCAGTAGCAGAAGAAAGCGGAACGGAACCATTTCTCAAGAGGTAGGAGAGTGAGCGTGTGTGGATGTGTGCCTGCACATATATAGGCACGTGGGTTTGTATATTTATAATCGCAACTAAGGCACTGTTAGTACAGCAGTTATAATACCTGCAACCATAAAAATAAATACAGAAGTAGGACCAGGAGCGATGCTTACATTTAAGGGACTTCAGGATGAAGTAAATTAGAGATTTGGGGTTTCTGATTGGAACATGCAGGATTAGTGGTTAGTGGTGTTTGAACTGATCTCTCCGTCAGTCGCTCCATCCGTAGGCAGGGTGCAGGGGGGTCAAGGCAGGTGGAAACATGCCTAGTTTTTTGGGGAAGGAAATTATATTTGCAATCACCTGTAATGCAGTGGGGCTCGGATCTGCCACCTGCTGCTGAAGCAGTAACGGAGAGATGTTCCTAGCGGGTCTGTCTGGAGTTGGATTATGTGGCCCGGGTGGGTGGTTGTGTGAAATTTTAACTGAGCATGCTGCTGCTTTCTTGGAATCGGAGTGCAGTGGCCAAGGAGGGAGCCTATTGCTGCTGTGGTGTGCGGGCTCCTGGCAGATGCTGGGACACTGGAAGACTAGGTGGGAATGTGCTTGCAATCGTATGTGCTTGAGCTGGTCCTGAGCAAACAGGCCAGCAAACTACTCCTCTGCTGGCACTTGCTGTTGCAGTAGGATGTGATCCAGGACCAGGTGTGGTGGTGGGACCTGGTGTGGTGGGGTTGAATGAGGCTAGAGAAAGAAGTACACGTGCTTTTCGGAGGCGGTGCAGGTGGGCTCTGTGATGTTAGGCTACCGTGAAGTGGCTAGTTCCAGACTGAGACCCAGAGTCATTGACTTTGCATGTCCTCCCCACTGGGCTACCTTCACCGGTAGCTCCCAGTTCTTGCCTGGCATCTGGCTTTCTGCCAGGCGCTGGGATGGAAGAGCTCAGGGAAGAATGGAGCTAGTTCCCGCTGCTGTAGGAGGGGAGGCTATGAGAAGTGGAGGCTGCACAGGGCTTTGTTCCTTCCCCTGCAAGATGATCCTGGTGAGACAACCAAGCAAGGGGAGCAGGAGCATGCCTGTCCACCCCAAAGATGTCTGCTTTCCCCAAATCCTCCCTGTGCTGGTGGTTCTGCATGTGTGGTCCCTGCATCCCCTCACCTCTTCTATTCCACAGTCGCTCTCCATGGAATTACCTATTCTCCTAAACTGTTTTTTTCAGTCCTAGGCTGGATGTTTTCCAAGTAAAAGACTTATTCTTAAGCTGGTGTGTCCCCCCCTCCCCCAAAGAGAGCCCACAAACAGCACAGATGTGAGGCTAAACATAACCCTCCTTGTTACTGTCACCTCTCCTCAGCGTTTGCCTGGGTGATCTGGTGTTGGCTTCGCTTCTGAGTGTTGTTTCACAGCTCAGTTGTAGCTTGCTGCTGGGGTGTGCAACACGGTGTGGCTCGGCAAGAGAGTGCAGGGGTACCGGGCTTGGGAGCATGCGGCTGGGGGTCTTGTGTTGCACTTGCAAAACCCGTGCTGGCTTTCTGGCCCCGTCGCAGGCTCTGTGGGGACCCTTACCCCTTTAGACTAGTGCGGTGGAGTAGGCTGCCTAATAGGATGGCCCGACTGTGCTGGTAGAGGTAGTTAAAGTGTAAACCCGTCGTTCATAGAAAAAACTTCCTACCTTTCCATCCTGACCTCTGCATTCTTAGGGGGAGAAACATGTGCTCACCTGCTCTTCCCCCAGTGCAATAGCTGCCTTACCACCAACGAGGAGGTATTATCCTACTACGTTTTTGTACCGGTATTTTTCTGTATATTCAGAGTATTCTATGGGCTTGATCTCAGAGACTGGATCCCAGCTGTGCGCTGCTTGGTGCCTATATGTAGATGAGGTATCCCGCTATACCCTTTTCTCTCCCCATCACCGCATGCTCTGCCTGGTTTGGCAGGGATGGGGAAGGCCTTTGGTGTATGCTCTCCAGACTGCTCCTTTCCCCAGAGGCACTATGTGTAGCGGGAGCCAGCCCTTGTGTCCCTGGTTGATTATTGCAAAGCCATGCATGGAAATAACAGATTTCCTTTTTCTGAAAACCTGGGCCTGATCTGCTAGGGCAGGAATCCTTCTGAAGGGCTCCTGCATACTTCATGCCCATCTGTATACTGGAGGCAGGTTATAAAAGTCTGCTTTTCCTTTTTCCTTGGTTAAAGAAGAAAGACTTAATTGAACCAGAGACAAGTTACTGATTGCTGTGTCATTTAATGGTCTTGTGGCCGTTTGGAGTTGGGCCTGAAAGGCCCGTGGTGAAGCGGAGCTCCTTCAGCCGTGCTGTGCCGGGCACTATGTGTCTGCGATTCCTGGAGCAGAGCAGGAAAGAGGAGAGAAGCTACTGAAGTGCCTCCCAGAGAGATAAGGTATTTGTCACATAGCTGTCACCAGTCACTTTTCAAAACAAACTTGGTCACCCAGACTACCTGCTGCCTTCTCGCTTTAATGTGCAATAGCATGATCTAGACAACTGCTGCACTCAGCTGATAAACTCAGTCCTTCAGCAGAAGAGGTGAAGCCCATTGTTTGGGCGCAGATGGCCTTAAATGCTGTCTCCCTGGAAGAGAGATGTGCTGAAGAACTGTGTACCTGAGAGAAAAATGGGCCCTTAGCATCTGAAAAAGTTTGCTATGGAATTGTGTATTGCTGTTCTCATCTCTAAGGTTGTTGTGCCTGGGAAAGAGGGGAGTAGCTGGGAAACTCTCTACAAGCAATACCGGGAGGTATAGCTCAAACTGGAGGGGATGGGATGAACTGGCTCCCCAAAGGGCAATGCTTAACCCCCATTTGTCCTTAGGATAAGGAGCATGTTCAACCCTGAAACTCCAGGACACAGCTCCACCCTCTATCTTGCATGCTTTAAAGCATACTTGGGGGTCTTGGAGGGATCTCAGGTTAGGAGTGGGGTTTATGTCCCTCAGGATAAAACCCTGTGGCAAATAGAAGATCTCACCGTGGATCATGATCTCCCTTGGCTGGCAGGGCCAGGGTATCTTGCCCCTTGTGCAGTGGGACAGAGCTGCTTGTGGTGGTACAGCTGCTTTAAGGAGAGAGGCCTCTGTTTTTTGGAGTTAGCCCTGTTCTTTGCTGTGCTTGGACAAGGAGGACGTGGGTTGAAGATACTCAGAGTTGCCGGACGGATCAGAATATCTTGCAAGGAAGCGAATGTTGGGTAGCTTAGAAATGCAACCCAGTGACTCTGTGTGGCTTTCAAAAGAGCTGCAGTGGCATGAAGAGGAAATACCCAGCCAGGTTTAATATCCGCCTTAAGGGAAGTGGTCTTAAAGTGGTCTGGGGAGGTGAAATTCTCCTGCCTCATCTGGGTCTAAGCTGGGTGCTGATAAGCAAAGAGCTGTTTTTCCCTGCCAGCTGCTTCTGCCAAGCCAGAAATAGCCTGCTGAAGTAAGCTCACCATAGTGGCATTTCTCATTCAAAAGTTAATAAGCTTTGAAATTGGATTTTAATCAACTAATTTTTGATCCTAGGCACTAGAGCTCGATTAGGAGGGTCCAGTAAACTGAGTTTCATCTTTTTTCTGTGCTGTCTTTTTTTGCCCCAATCTAGCAAAGAAAGGGCTGGGAAATGTTTTAGCATTTGAGGACCTGCATGTTTTAGGGCTTGTGTTGCCCCTGCTCTTTGATCCATACCGTGGATGAATGGAAAAACTGATCTCTGGTGGACATCTACTATTCCAAGGCTGAAGCCTGTAAATGTTTTTGTAACAGCTCCTTTTGGGGAAAGTACTGGAGCTCTTTGAATCCAAACTTTTGTTGGAAATCAGATGAGGGGGGACACGGGATAGAAGATCTGCTATGACCCTAACCATATTCCTCCTATTCCCAGTGTCAAAATTAGGGTACCATGAATCCTCCATCCAACAGAATCACGAAATAGCTGAGGTTGGAGTGAACTCTGGAGATCGTCTAGTCCAGCCCACCTGCTCAAAGCAGAATCTGCTGAAGCAGGCTGGGCAGAACCACATCCAGTCAGTGCTTGAATACCTCCAAGGATGGATGCCTCTCTGGGCAACCCGTTAAGGTGTTAGATTGCCCTTACAATAAAAAAAGGTCTTGTGTTTAAATGGAATTTCTTGTGTTTCAATTTGTGCCTGTTGCCACTGAAAAGAACCTGGCTCTGTTGTCTTTACTCCCTCCTGTGAGGTATTTATGCATATGGGTAAGATCCTCCTGAGCCTTGTCTTCTCTGGACTGAACAGTCCCAGCTCTCTCAGCCTCTCCTTGTATGTTGGATGCTCCAAGCCCGTAATCATCTTCGTGGCAGCCATCTGGTCTGTCTCCCTTCCTCCTCGTTTGGCATCGTCTGCAAACTTGCTAAGAGTGCACTGTGGTCTTGTGATCTAAGTCACTGATGAAGGTCATTAAGGGCCCTTTCCTCCTCTCTTCGTTTGGGGATTTTGCCAGGCAGCAAAGGAAACTATAGCTGGACTTCAGGGTTATGTAGTTACACTTCCACTCAAGGGATGGATTCAGTTCAGACCTCTCCAACTTGTTATTCAGCCTCCCCATAAATCTGAGCAAACACTCCTGTCCTGGTTTACCTTCCAAAGACTTTTCTCTTGATCAGATGGAGTAGTGGCTGATTTTATTTTTTAAAGCTATATTTAGATTCGGATGCACAGGCACCTGTTTCCTACAGAAATACTGCCTTAGCGAGCTCTCCTAACCAAACAGAATTCCTCCGTGTGCTTGTGTAATGGTCAAATCAAATGGAAGAGGTTTCTTTTGGCAGCGGAGTAACCACACAGAGGCCCTGTGCTGCTTGCGTGCTGTAGTCTCGTTATCTCCAGAGCAGTCCCCGGCACTGCTGTTTTGTTCAGGGTCAGGGCTGGTCTCTGTAATGAGCACCTCTTTAAAAAAATGCCTGGGCTGCTGGGAGGATGGTACAAAGGCTCTGGAGTGGGCTTGCCAGAAGTGGTTTGGGTTTGATAGTGTGCTGGAGCAGCGCTGGGCAAGCCAGTGTTGCTGTCTCTGAGTGAAATCCCTGCGTGTCTCTGCTCTCCCGTACTTCTGCTAGCTGTTATGGAGGATCTTGTATTTCCCTTGCCCGGGGCTATGAACAACCAGCTAGACATTTATCTTCTTTCCTCTGAGGAAAGACAAGGGAGGGAGCGTAATGGTCCTTCCAAACACGCTTTACAACACAGAGTATTTCTATCCAGTACGAAACTGCCCTAATGGCCAGCTTTTACTATTTCCAATACTTTTCAGGGGAGTTAAGCCCTGCGATGGTACTTACCAAGAATATGAACTGTGGTACGTTAGCTTTAGGGGACTGTCCAGCCTCTGCTAGGTTGACAGGTAGCTTGAAGGGAAGCTGGTCCACCGGACAGGACTTAGCTGGCCATATGGAAAACAGCGTGCTTGGGGTGAGTCAGCTTCCCCTGGAGGTGATGCTTCCAGCCAGCCACAGCCACATGATAAATGAAAAGTGACATTAATCTAGCAAACCCCAGGGCAACACAGTTAGCAGAGCTGATCGTACCAAGTTCTGAAGAGGAATGAAGTTAACCTGGTTACCATCCTCTAAGGGCTCTGGCTCTTACAGATCTGGGGGGTTACCAGTCCCCAAACCTCCCCAAGCTGCAGGTGGATTTCAGCAGGGCTGATCCTCGGAGCCCGGAGCAGGTTTGATGCTCCACAGAGTGGCAGGCAGGGTCCCAGAAGCCTTTCCCAGGGCACACTCAAAATAGAGTGGTCTTGCCTGCCACAGAGCCTGTGGTGAAGAGAAGATGCCTTTGCACAAGGCAGTCTGCAGAACCTTTCTCGTGTTTCTTTCTCATTTGTTTTTCTCTTCTCATTTGCTGTTTTTAGCTATGGCTGGTTTTCCACTTAAGTTCAGATGGAGACCCCTTGACAAACATCAGGCCTTTCCTGTATTACCAAAGACCAAAGCGGTCTCGCTCTTGTGGCATTTGGTGGTCAATTATTTTGGAAAGCTTTTTGGAGAGCAGTTGCCCAGTCCCATAAGAGAGCAAGAAGAAGTCTAGTGTGGCTAAATAACGTCGTACGACTGGGCTTGTCCTCCATGCTCTGAAATGTGTGAATGAGCTGCCGGCAGCTGTGGTGGTGGGTGTGAAGGCCAGATCCCACTGCCCGCTTTGGGGTGCGCGAATGTTGGTTTAACCTTTTTAGGGCTTCCTATCACAATGCTTTAGAGCCTGGTTTCTGACCAGGCTCTGCCTCTCCCAGCTTGTGTCCAGCTCTCTTGCTCCCTTGACCCCATCAGTGATGGCTGAACATGGAGGCAGGTTTGCACAGTTCTCTGTGTGCTGTGGCAATCATCTGCTTGGGTGAAGTGAATGGGCATAGCTCAAAATAGCTAGGAGAGATTACCTCTCCCTGTCCCTTCATCCTGATCCTCTTCTCCAAATGCTCAAGATCTTTCCTCCTGGTTACTGCCAGCCACTGGAAGGACTAGACTCACCAGAGATGCCCCCTCGCTGAATATATGTGTGTAGAAGGGGCACTGGCTTTAGGAGAAGCTCTGGAGTTCACCTACCCTAGCTGGCTAAACTGCCCTTTATTTATAATCCATGTACAGCCACGATGTGAACCAGAGAGGTGGCATTTCATGTCTGCCGTTACAACAAGTGACGTGATAGCGGAGCAGGAGCTCGCTGGCACAAACAGCTCTACTCTTCTGGAAAGCGACCGAAGTTAGAGCCAGCTGGTGAGCACGGCCTCATTTTGCTATAGCTTTCAACGGTTTGAAATTTTTCAGATGGTATTTGGATGGAAAGGCTTCATGTCCAGTGAGTTGTGAGGTTTTCAGTTTCCCCTCCCCCCCCAAAAAAAAAGAAAAAAAGATTGTATTGTGCAGGTAGAGGTAAGCAGCTCATAGTCATGGAAGTTAGAGGTCACTGGGGTCTGAAACATGAGTTCAGAATACAGGAGACCCAATTTTGAGTCCTTGCTCCACTTGATTTGGAGCAAACTTTAGCTTTTTCTCCCCGCTCACAGCCTAGGGATCTTCTGATTTGATCTGTGCTGTCGGTCTCCTAATCTTTCTCACCTAACTTTATGGATACATCTCCCCAAAAAAGACTGGCAATAGTCTCCCTATTGAGAGCACTCTATTGAAGTAGCACTTTTAACTGTCTTTTTCATGGTTGTATTGTGTTGTGACAGGTTTGAATATGATTATTGGAACTAGTAGGAGGATGCTGTAGAACGGCTATATGATGTGATCGTGCAAGCCTGGGCAGGGAGGAGGAAGAAGGATGGAAAGCTATTGTAAAACCATTGCACCACGGGGAGAGGAGAGAGTTTGCCTGGCACTGTTCTGAAGGACTGGTGCTCAGCGTGCTGACAGAAGTCAGTCTGTCCTTTGCTGCGGTTTTGGGGTGGGCCCCAGAAGTCCAACTATAATGAACCACTTGAAAGATTTGATTATGCTTAGAAGTTTAGACTGGGGGCCCGCCAGAGACAGGCGTTATCCTTGTTTTCCTTTTTTTCTTATTCTTTACATTTCCTTTTAATGAGGGCAGAATTTGTTGTCTGTATCATTAAGGAGAAGGACCAGACCCTGGATGTGTATGGGTGGCAGTCCCTAACTCTTCCCTGGAGTGCTGGGGCTCACCTGGGCATGCAGCTATGTCGGGGACATGATCTGGTCCAGCCAAAAAGTACAATCCCCAGGGACTCCTTTGCAAAGATGTGCCAGAGCTCTACAGGCTACAGACTCACTTAAATTCTAACAGTGAGCTCCTTGGTGCCAAATCCCATTTGCCTCACTGTGAAAAATGGTAAAATCATCGTTAGGTGTTCACTAAAATGCTCTAAATTTTGCAGAACATGAGGCATGAGTCAGGCATTGAAACCAGCATCTAAAGGAGGGAGAGAGTGGGGAGAGGCGGCAGGAGTGCTTATGAAATATTTTGTTTCACTGGCAAGAGGACAAGAAATAATTGGGCCCTAAATCAAGGAAATGGGAGAAAAGGAACAGCAAATCAAGGGAAATGGTGGCAAATTAGGTCTTAGAGTAGAGAAATGTGTACACATGATCACCTGGTGGTTCTGGTAGAGATATATGCCCATAAATCTTCTCTTTTAACCTTTTCCCTGCTGCTTTCAAGGGAATAGTGTCAAGTTTGCTGACCCTGTCCATCTTTTCTAGAGACTACTGGATTTGGCTTCAACTTGCCTGTTGCTGAGCACCCACCGAGTGGCCTGAACCCCCTTTAGAGCTGGAGAAGGGAGCTGCCAGGGTGCCTGGACTCCTTGGGGCAGCCTGCAGACTGTTACCCCCAAGAGAGGGTCCATCATGCAGAGCCATCCTGTGTCTGGGACGGTATCGGGTGGATGGGGATGAGCTATGGGGGACTCTTCTCTAGGTCTGTAGTGTGTGTACATGAATACCTTGGGGTTCATGTCAGCAGGACTGGCTGCTGTGGTCTGCTGCTCGTACCCTGCAAATTGGTGCAGATCTCAGTTTCTAGAAGGTGAAGTGGACCTTAAGCAGCTGGGGAGAACATGTCTGGGCTTTCCCTGTCTGACTGTGACTGCAGCTGCATCCCCAGCAGGACCCACTAATGTAATATAAGGGATACCTACATTCCAGACCTCCTTGAGACCTATAAGAAGAGCAGGGTGACCTGTAATGTCTTGCATGGAGACTCAGGCACCTCCCTTCTATTCACCTCCGGGCACAGGCTCTTCCAGCTGCAAACCTGTAATTCTGCTATTTAAAAAAAAA